>NW_005353838.1:5019042-5023678 GCF_000412655.1 Myotis brandtii | reverse complement strand
CCGCGGCTGGCCCTCCGCCTCCCGCCCCGCAGCCGCGGGCGGCAATGTCAGCAGGAACTCCCGAGGCGCCCTTCGAGCCCCGACGTGAGACCCAGCGGACAGGAGGGCCTTGAGGGGAGGACGGTTCACCCACCTGTCAGGTGGCGGGAAGGGGAAGAATCCGCCCGCCTGCAACTTCCGACAACGTCCCTCTCCTCCAGCCACGACACCGAGCGCCGCCGCCACTGGCTCCGCGGCGACTCCAGGCACACAAAGAGGGATGGGCGGTGGCTGCTACGGCGAGTGCTTCGGGACAAATGGCTTCAGCAGAACGGAGTCGCTCCCAGGAAGAAGGGGTGGAACCCGGCTTCGGGGAATTGTATCCCTTCCGTGATTTACCTGCGTAAAGCAGAAGACAAGGAATGAAACAAGGAAGGCCCAGAGCCCGACGTGTTTCCGCTTTACCAAAAACTGAGACTACTGCTAATATCCTCGGACTGGATAAGCAACCTCGCCCTGGACAACAGACAGACACGACTCGGGAAAACTACAAGCCCCAGCACCAAAAGACACTTGCTTGGGTCGAGCAATGCATTCTGGGAGCTGTGGTCAATGGTAGTCGCAAAGTATGCTGGGACATGTAGTGTTTCCTAGTCTTGCGGTTCCCCACTTTGAGGCCTTCTTCCTTCAAAACTCCCATGAGAAGCTTCCAGCGCTTAATGTATTCAGTCTGTTGATCAGTGCTCGTTGTATCTTAAGATCTTGGACTCAACACTGGCTGAATTTTAAGAAGGATTTTCCAGTGGTGAATCTATTCAGGGTGTCCCCACAAAAGGGATACACACTTTAACAGCTGATAGCTCAATTTTGAAAATGAAATGCATTTTAATAAGCACTGCCTTTATAATTATTCAAAGTGTATATACATTTTTGGGACACCCTATATATTGCACTGCACATTTTGGTGTAGAACACTTTCTAGGGCATATATACCAGTTTTAGGGGGGGAAAATGCCATAGAGATTTCATGTGGGATCTTAGGCAAAATTTATAATACAAAATTTAAATTTTTGCCCTAGCCAGTTTGACTCAGTGGATGGAGTGCCGGCCTGCAGGCTGAAGGGCACATGCCTGGGTTGCAGGTTCAATTCCTGGGGATGGAGTAGGAGGCAGCCAATCAATGATTCTCTCTCATCATTGATGTTTCTATCTCTCCCCTCTTCCTTCCTCTCTCTGAAATCAATAAAAATATGTTTAAAAATTTAAATTTTGAAAATGTACTGTAACCCCATTCTGTCAAAAACTGGGAGAAACTGTCTTTAATTAGAAAGCTCCTTGTAAACCTAATTCAGTTTTTACTAGTATTTATGATGAACACTTGCTTAGCTGCAGTATTACAGTTCTGAAAATTAATAATAAAAATTTCTAGCTCCTATATTTCCTCTTAAATTTCATCATGTACACATGGACTGACTATTCATTTGGGGCTACAAATAAAATTAATACTGTTATAAAAATAATAATTATAAAATAATATTAAATAATATTAATCATCATAGCATATAACTCTCCTGTACTTTGCTGCAGTATAGTTGGTAGCATTGTGGTTTTCTTTCAAAGAATTTTTGAAAAGAAAGCATTTTATACTATTGAAATCTAAACCAAGCAAAAATGGTTTCCACAGTTGTAGGTTTTTTCATATACAAAGAAAGCAAAAGTTGTTAGAATATGAAATTTGCCAGAAATTTATGGGTTGATACACATTTCTTAAAATTTCATTTACACAATTTAAAGCTTTATTTGGCAAGAATGAAAGCCAACACCAAAGCAATGTCTTATATTCTAGACCAGAGGTCCTCAAACTACGGCCCGCGGGCCACATGCAAATACAAATATTGTATTTGTTCCCGTTTTGTTTTTTTACTTCAAAATAAGATATGTGCAGTGTGCATAGGAATTTGTTCATAGTTTTTTTTAAACTATAGTCCGGCCCTCCAACGGTCTGAGGGACAGTGAACTGGCCCCTGTTTAAAAAGTTTGAGGACCCCTGTTCTAGATGGTCAAGTCTCAGATTAACCTTTAGGATTCAAATTTTAAGCCCTTGGGCCTGGGCCTAATATACAAGATAAATATCTCAGAAATTAATTTGAGAAAGAAAATTCTCCAAATTTTAAGACTTTCCCCCATAACCTAAAATTTCAAAGAGCTATTTTATAACTATACATGTATATAAAAAACATTGCAGGTTCGGTTCCAGACCATTGCAATAAAGTGACTATCACAATAAAGCAAGTTGTAATCTTTCTGCTGGTGGAAGGTCTTGCCTTCAATTTGTAAAAATCACAACATCTGTGAAGTGCAATAAAACAAGGTGTGCCTGCTCTGCCTTTTTGTTTTCTTCTTTCCTAACATTGAGTCTTCATTTATTAATTTGAAAAAATTGTGATTGATTAACCACTATGCGCCAGGAATGGTGGTAGGTATAAGGGCTAAAATGTATAGCTCTGTTCTCAAGATGGGAAGACTGTCAGGCCACTCAGTTCAACTAAATATTATGATCTGATTAAGTAGGGAAATAATGGAAACACTCTGGAAAATAAAATTTTCAGGATTCTAGGGCTGTCTTTGGTTCTGGAAGATTGAATAGGAGTTAACCATGCGAAGGGGATGCAAAAAGGTCCCTTACTAGTAAGAAGGGGAAAGAACATGGCCAATGTACAAAAGTGTGAGAGCACAGACGACTGGAGAATCTGGAAATCATTCAGAATGGCTGTAGGCTAAGACAAGAACTGGGGAATGAAGACATAAATAGCAGTGAAATCACATATCTCATTTTAGATTTAGTCCTGAAGATCATGGGAATCCACTGACAGCTTTTAAGTAGGATGATAGTATGATGCAGTTAGCATATTAAACAATTGACCTTTTGAAGTTGTCTGAAGAAAGGCTGGTGTGTGGTGTTTTTTCTTTGGCCCTCAGACTCATTTCCTGCCCTTCTGTGTCAAGCTCTAGCTTGTGGGGATTGACCTCAGCCTCTCTGAGGACTTCCTTGTGGTTGGGTTTGACCAAAGAAAGGCCTAGGCAAGGTTATCAGAAGGCAGGTGGAAAGGGAAATGGGGCATTTCTCCTCCATTCCTTTTCTCTCTCTCTTTTTAAAAAATATATTTTATTGATTTTTACAGAGAGGAAGGGAGAGGGATAGAGAGTTAGAAACATCGATGAGAGAGAAACATCGATCAGCTGCCTCCTGCACACTCCCCACTGGGGATGTGCCCGAAACCAAGGTACATGCCCTTGACAGGAATCGAACCTGGGACCCTTGAGTCTGCAGGCCAACGTTATATCTGCTGAGCCAAACCGGTTAGGTCTCCTTTTCTCTTTTGATGTTACATCTCCAGCAGTAACTTCACCCCTCCATGATTATAGCTCCTGTCAGGTGGCCCCTCCTTCATGACTACATGTACCTTTCGCTGGGCTCTGCAAACTTTATTTCCTCCCTTTGCCTCTTCAGCATCTCCTCTGTAGCTAGTATCTAAATACGTTGTCAACTCTTATTTGCTCCCTTACCTCAGCTAGCCCTCCTATAACTGGCTTTTTCATTAAAATATCTTCATTTGAACTATGTGGGTGAATTTTGTTTTCTGCTGAGACCCTATTTATACAGCTTGGTTGGAAGGATGGGAGATGGAGAGAAGAGGCAGGGTAGAGACAGGGAGCTGAAAGTGGTGTAGGAAAATCTAAACATTGTTTGGAAGTTCCATCTGCTTAATAGGGAATAAAGCATATGTGAAACCCTTTAACTAGTTTCTGTGTCTTTGTGTCCTAAAATTTCTATCTCATGTGGTTAAAGAATTACTGGCTAAACAGGGAGGCATACCTATTTTTCAGATCCTAAAATCTGATTAAGTGAATGAAGATACAGCCCTGGAACATGGTACCATAGAGCCATTAATATCAGCACAGTAGTTCTCTATATGTGATGGCAAATGATCTCCAATAAAATTTAGAAGTGAAAAAAGCAAGGTATAGAATCATTTGCACAGATTGACTCATTTGTGCAAAAAAGGAGAAACATATGTATGTGTGTGCTATTTTTGCAAGGACACACTAGAAGTGAGTAATAATGAATGTCTCTAGAGAGGAAGGTTAGATGTCTTGGGATCTAACGTAAAAGGAAGACTTTCGCCTGTGGCCTGCCTGAATTTTAAAAAATATTGTATATAAACGTATAACTTTTTGTTTCTGGGCTTTTGTTTCATTTTTAAAAATATATTTCTTGAGAACTTGGATCGATCGACGAGGTGGCGTCAGCTGGTTCCAGGCGATTCGAGGATGATCGAGGTGGTTTGCAACGACCGTCTGGGGAAGAAGGTCCGCGTGAAATGCAACGCCGATGACACCACTGGGGACCTGAAGAAGCTGTCGCCGCTCAAGACGGGGACCCGTTGGAACAAGATTGTGCTGAAGAAGTGGTACACGATCTTTAAGGACCACGTTTCTCTGGGCGACTGAAATCCATGATGGGATGAACCTGGAGCTTTATTACCAATAAAGCAGAACTCCTTCCTCGTGCCCGGTCCCCCCGCCCCTCTCCTCCCGCTCTCAGCCCCAGCACTGGTATGGATGCTTGTTTTTAAAAAGTCATTTTAAAAAAAAC
>NW_005353838.1:5014920-5018676 GCF_000412655.1 Myotis brandtii | reverse complement strand
AAAATATATTTCTTTATTGATTTCAGAGAGGAAGGGAAAAGGAGACAGAGATAGAAACATCAATGATGAGAGAGAATCATTGATTGGCTGCCTCCTGCACACCCCCTACTGGGGATCGAGCCTGCAACCCAGGCATTTGCACTTGGCCAGAATGGAACCTGGGACCCTTCAGTCCGCAGGCTGACGCTCTATCCACTGAGCCAAGCTAGGGCTCATTTTTAATATTAAAAAATTCATTATCAGCATTGATTGGAAAGACTATAATGATTAAGATGAGGCCAGTACTCCAGATATTACTTAGTTCAAACCACTATGTCATTCCTATTATTTAAATTGGCGGAATTGAGGAGATGTAATGAGTATTAGTGCTGAAGAGTTATATTGTTTTAGGGGAGGTATGGTTGGGGAATTTGCATTTTAAATCTTCTCAGAATGGTTTGTAAGAGAGGATACAAATAGATAAAATTTGCATTTATTGAACAAATTTATATCTAGAATTACACTTGAACTCAAATATGCCAACTTATGAAAAAATTTTTGAAGTGATATATTGAGCATACTACAGGATTTCATTTACATGAAATTTTGAAGCAGACAAATCTAATCTAATGCTGTAAGACAGAGGAGTTGTTATTGCAGTACAGGGTCTTGACTGGAAAGGGACATAGGATGGTGTCTGGGTACTGGTAATATTCCATATTTTGATCTGGGTGGGGGTTACACAGATTTATATAGTCTGCAAAAAAATTCATTGTACAATTGTACATTGTGAAATGGTATAAATTTACAGATTTTTATAATCTGTAAAAAATTCTACCCTTAAGAAGGGTCCTCTTTAGTGTATCGATGTTATATTCAATTAAGAAGTTAAGAAGAAGCAACATATTAAAATGTGGCACTTCAAAAGCAAACATACACACCATCTGAAAGATGTAGCACACACACGAACTGGAAAAGGAAGGCATGTGAAAGGGTTAGAAATGTGTTGTTACCCAGTGATCCAGGGTCTCAGAATATTGAAGGGACTCCAGTTAAGTCTTTCCCAAGTAGTCAACCCTCAAATTTATAATAGTTTCTCGAAAACCTTGTGATATGCACCTCATCATACAAAGTCTATGATGACATTATATTGTAAAAAAGAAAGTTGTAGCTGCATTTACGTTGAAGTTTTCTGGTAACTATACTTTTAGCATTCTTCTGTAAATGTCACTCATTTGGTGATAACTTTGCAAAATGAAACGTACTAAAAAGTTCATTCCCGTGAGCTTTTTACTAGGCAAAGAGCATATTTCTTAGCATCTCTTCTTAAATATGATAGCTCTATTATTTTTTTCTATATGTTAATCAGAGGTCCTCTAAGATTTTGCTTAAATTCATGAGGTTTCCACCACCTTACCTCCAAGATGTGGAGATTGCTCATCTTTTTCCTGTCAACAGCTCTTTCCAAGGCACTGGTATTTTTAATTTTTTCTAAATACTTCTACTTCACCTTCAGGAAACATACTTAATCTTGTCTTTTAGAAATGTTGACACAACTATTCTCTTCCAACTTTGGGAGCTATCTTAACTTTCCCATTTCTTCTCATGCCTAAGGGAAGCTCTCTAAGGAACTCCCTCACTCAGAGGAATGTTCAAAGGCTGACCAGCAGATCTGTCCTCATAATTGAACAGCGTTACTTTTCTATTATCCTTACTATTGTTCTAGTCTGTATTTTTCCCTTTGGAGTGTTTGCTGCATTGTTAACTTAATATAGCTTCCCTCCCCCCCACCCCCCATTATTTTCTCTACTTGTCTTGATGCACATATTTTCTCTCTTAGTGTCTAAATAAGGCGATGGTAAATGATGAGTCCCTTCTGAGCTAAGGGTACTTTTGTAATCTGGTAACCTTTGGCAGGAAGTACATATCCTAGTGAATGATGGAGTACTTAAGAGTGATTCACCACTGAGCATTACAGAAAATAGGCTGAGGGTTCAAAAATTCAAGGCAAGTTCCCTCTCCTCAGCATGGTGTATAGTGTGCTCTCACTTTTGGTTAAGAGAGAGGAGATAATGACGGCTTCTTAAAGTTACCTCTAAGGCACTCACAACTCTGTTAGGTGTAATGGTTTTAAAAGGTAGAATGAAAACACAGCTAGAAGATCAACACAAAAGGAATCCTTTTCTGATGGAGACAGCGAGGCTTGTGCACCTCATGACACATACATGCCACTCCCATCAACTGTAATGAGAATTATGAGTGCCCCATTAAAGGAGTATATATTCCGCCACAAATGTGGTAGGGGGATACTCTCGTTCTCCCAGAATTTCTTGTATTGATTTACTTTCTTGTGGTGGAATAAAATCTTGTATCATTTTTTTAAAGTTATTCTTGGATATTCAACATGTGTGTTTTCAAATGTAGGGGTAGAAAACAGCAGTTACTAATTGGCAGAAAAAGAAACAATCACAAACCCTATGCACATCCCAATCAGAACCAGATTGATTAGTTTTTTTCAGGTTAGAAATATTGACCTGTAATATTCCTCTTTGAATAAATACTTATTCAACATTTGACCTCACTGACTTTAGGCAAATTTCAGGGTGGTTAAGAGTTTCTACATTAATATGGAAATGAGTTTCTAATTTTACAGAATTGTTGATTAACAACATGTACAGATTTGCTCATTGACTTACTTTAACTTAATATAATCAAATAAATTGTGAGTCTTTCAGAATCCCTTTCTTTCCTTTTTGACCCCTGATCCTTTAACATCCACTTCTTGATCTCCATCTTTCTCTGATTTCTTCTTTTTATTTCCTTGTATTTTAGCAGCTTTTCTTTTCATATCTGGGGCTGAGTAGAGGAAAAGGGATTGCATTGAAAATGCATGATGTTTCCCTTCAAATGGCAAATGAGACAAAGCGTCCTCTACTTTCTGCAAACCACAAGAACTTGCAACCACAAGAACTTCTTCTCATGCCTAAGGGCAGCTCTCTACGGAACTCCCTCACTCAGAGAGAGGAATGTTCAAAGGCTGACCAGCAAATCTGTTCTCAGAATTTAACAGCATTACTTTTCTATTATCCTTACTGTTGTTCTAGTCTGTACTTTTCCTTTGGAGTGTTTGCTGCAGAGAGGCCAGACAAGGAATGTCTTGATTTACATAAGGGGATTGTTTAATGCCGTTAAAACAAACAAACCAAAATCCCTACACTCCTCTTTTATTTTTAAATTAGTTCATTGATTAATATTTTAACTTTAAACAATTTTTTCATTTTCAATTACAGTTGATATGCAATATTATATTAGCCTCAGGTGTACAACCCAGTGAGTAGACATTATATAACTTACTAAGAGAGCATTCTGATAAATCTTGTCCCCATATGACACCATACATAGTTATTACAATATTATTGACTATATAGGCCATGTACTTTACATTTCTGTGACTATTCTGTAACTACCAATTTGTACTTAATCCCTTCACCTGTTTCGCCCACTCATCCAAACCCCCTTTCATCTGGCAACTGTCAAAATGTTCTCTGTATCTATGAGTCTGTTTCTGTTCTGCTTGTTTATTTTGTATTTTAGATTCAATTGTTGATAGATATGTATTTATTGCCATATCATTAGTCATATTTTAAATCTTTTTTCCCTCCTCCTCCTTCCCCTTTCCCTCCCCCTCCCCTTTCCTCCTCCCCCTTCCCTCTTCTTCTCCTCCTCCTCCTCCTCCTCCTCCTTCTCCTTCTCCTTCTTCTTCTTCTTCTTCATAAA
>NW_005353838.1:5013546-5014878 GCF_000412655.1 Myotis brandtii | reverse complement strand
CCCCTGATGGGCCCTGCTCTGTGCATGACAGGGGGCGGCGCCCCAACTCCCCAATCAGCCCTGCTCTGAGCCCGACCAGGGGCTGCACCTAGGGATTGGGCCTGCCCTCTGCCACCCAGGAGCAGGCCTAAGCCAGCAGGGCGTTATCTCCCGAGGGGTCCCAGATGGCGAGAGGGCACAGGCCGGGCTGAGGGACCCCCCTCCCCACCCTCCCGAGTGCACAAATTTTTGTGCACCGGGCCTCTAGTATATAGATATAATGTTTGGGACTCCAGCAGCACTCCTGTCTTGCTCCGCCACTATCCCCTTGTTGTTGTTTTTTTACAGTCAAAAGTTATGGATACTTCTCTTTCTGGCACTGGAACCCTGGGCTGGCTGGGGGGGCCTGGTATGGGGCTAGGACCCTTTGCTCCTCCGGGGAAAACCTCCACAGCCCAGATATCCCTCCAGATTTTTATCTGGCACATGTGTGTGTGGGACCAGCCTGTTCTGCATCTCCACCCCTCCTCCTACCAGTCTTGATGTGGCTTCTTCTTTATACTAGTATCTTTAGCTGTAGGACTTCTATTCAGCTAGATTTCAGGCGGTTCTGAACGATGGTTGTTCTTTAGTTTAGTTGTAATTTTGATGTGCTTGTGGGAGAATGTGAGTACCACATTTGTCTATGCTGCCATCTTGACTGGAAGTCCTACACTCCTCTTTTTAGAAATCCCATATTTGTGGCACTAGAGTGGCATGCTCAGCCTGGGGAATACCTAACCAATCCCTGGTTTATTGGAGCCTCAAGTGAAAACATTGCAACTTCCCATGAAGGGAAGGGAAGAAGCTTTTGTTGCTGTTAAGTGCAAATGTATCAAATAATTAACAATTGAAGAATATTATTTTTTTAAAAAATATATTTTATTGATTTTTTACAGAGAGGAAGGGAGAGAGATAGAGATTTAGAAACATCTATTGGGAGAGAAACATCTATCAGCTGCCTCCTGCACACCCCCTACTGGGGATGTGCCCGCAACCAAGGTACATGCCCTTGACCAGAATCAAACCTGGGACCCTTCAGTCCGCAGGCCGGCGCTCTATCCACTGAGTCAAACCGGTTAGGGCTGAAGAATATTCTTATAGGGTAATCAGGCCCTTGTAGTCCTTTCTCTGCATGTTTGCCTTAGAATTTGAATCATTAATGACAGTTCAGATTTTCAGAGAAAAGATTATTTGCTTGTGCAATACCACAGCCAAGACAACTGGCAATGCTTATTGCAAAGAAAAGCAAAAATACAGACAGATACATTTGTAGCATGTAAAAGAAATGCATAAAAGGGCATTGGAATATTA
>NW_005353838.1:4992324-5011640 GCF_000412655.1 Myotis brandtii | reverse complement strand
TCGTTTGCCTATGACAAGTAGTACTCCACAGGAATTTTTATTCCAACCAAAGTGATATTTGTTTTGTTCCTTGATTCTAAAAGTTGCAAGACTTCAGCATGATTTAGCCAATTAACACACCAATGAGACAGGCCAGGTGGAGGGCCTCAGACAGTGCCAGTACAAAGTGCTCAGGAAGAACTGCACTAGGAGCGGCAGGGTATTTCAGGAAGAATTTTTAACATAGATGGAGAGAGGATTGATGAGGAAACAAATTTGCTGATATTTCGGTCACTGGAACTCTCCCCTCCCCGTCACCTAAGCGCACCACCTTTCCTTCCCAGTTGGTTCTTTATATACACTTATGAACCAACCTTAGTCTCACCACCACTGATACGACTTTGGATATCAGATGCTGGGCTACCGAGGCTTGCATCATTATCCCTTTTGCCTTATTTGTGGGGGGCTGGTCATGCCTGTTTGGTGGGGTTTTTAATAATTCTCAGAACGACATATCCGGAGGAGATAATTTAGTTCTGTTACGCTTTGGCAAAGCCTCTCCTCTCTTTCCTGCTATCTTATTATGTTTCTCTCCCTACCTGCCAGCCTAAGTAGAATGAGCACATGGTATGGTTAGGCAATGATTTCAAAGGCAGTGAGACAAAACTTTAAAGATTAGAACTCTCTCAGGAATTCCAGCAAATATGGTTATCCCAGGTTCTCAATTGTGTAGGTTTTTTTTTTTTTTTTTTAAGTACCAAAGTTGCTGAGCAAGATTATAGATTTACAGGTTAGTTTTCTTCTACTTTTCTCTGGGTTAAGAGGCTCTAGTCTTCATTACATATTTTTCCCATTAAATTGTGCAGTTTGGCTCAGTGGATAGAGCATCGGCCTGCAGACTGAAGGGTCCCAGGTTCGGTCCGGTCAAGGACATGTATCTTGGTTGCACGCACGTCCCCACTGGGGGGCGTGCAGGAGGCAGCTGATCGATCTTTCTCATTGATGTTTCTAGCTCTCTATCCCTCTCCCTTCTTCTCTGTAAAAAATCAATAAAATATATTTTAAAAAAATAAAATAAATTGTGCGGTTTGATTAATTGATTCCAGGAAAAAAAGTGTTTGGAAGCAGGAGCTGGAGCAACCAGCCCAAAGAAGCCAGTCCAAGAATGGCAGGATGTTGATACAAACTGAGGCAAGCAACAGTGTCTCTCCCTCACCAAACAATGACTATGGCTCTGTGCTACTAGAGTTCATTCATGCATCCAATGTTTCCTGAGCATCCCAGTGCCTGGCACTGTTCTTGATGCTGGGAATACAGTGTCATAAATCTGCTTGATTGTATCTTCTTCAGATGCAGCCCTGAAAATTCAGAATACAGTTGCCCTAACCGGTTTGGCTCAGTAGATAGAGTGTCAGCCTGTGGACTCAAAGGTCCCAGGTTCGATTCTGGTCAAGGGCATGTACCTTGGTTGTGGGCACATCCCCAGTAGGGAGTGTGCAGGAGGCAGCTGATTGATGTTTCTCTCTCATCAATGTTTCTAACTCTCTATCCCTCTCCCTTCCTCTCTGTAAAAAATCAATAAAATATATTAAAATAAAAATAAAAATCATCATTCTCCCCTTAAAAAAAAAAGAATACAGTTGAATTTTCCACCCCTTAATTCAAGTCTAATCCCGAGCTCTTACCTGCCTACATTTGACCAAAAGTTTCATAGAAAAGAGACTTTCCCATGAAATCTGCAGCATTCCCAGCATCTAATCCTTCAGGGGAACAAGCCTATTTCTGTGGTAGTTTGTCTTCACCGTGTCCTCCCACCCCACCACCTCTTGGATAAAGAACTAAATTCCATGAAAAGCCACAGCTACCCCATAGTCGAAATTAGTCCCTACTGATATTACACTTGCACAAATTGAAATGGGGTGAAAAGCTCAGATTGTGGATTCTTAGATTTCCTTGCTAAACTGGAAGCTTTTATGGGCTCCCTTTAAATTGAGAGGCAGAGTTTAGATCCTTTTGTTACTTAAGAGTCTGAGCAAATTAGCAAGTCCCAGGCAAATCTTTTTTGATTACCTAACTATGACAAATGCCTCCTGGCCAAAGAATAACCCTTCTCCAGAGGGAAATGTTCAGTGGGACCTTTTGCTTAAATCCATAAAATCTGTTAAAGCAAATCCCTCACATTTCCATTAAGTCGGTAAATTACTTCTAGGCAAAGTGGAGAAAATGCTGGTGATAAAATGGCTGGACTGTATTAATGACGGGAGGTGGGGCTGCAAAGGTGGAAGAATTGATGCTACATTTACGATGCAGAGAATGTCAGGCCTTTTCACGTGTTGGGCTAAATGCAAATGATGTCACCTTCTCCTCTAGTGAGAGGCAAAGTTATTAGGCCACAGAGGCTTCCCCGAATGCTTTGTGTTAAAATGATTACAACGTTATTTCTTTCCCTATCTATTCTCCTGGGAAAAAAAATTTCAGGATTTTATTATAGATGGGAAAAATGCATAATGCTATAGGAAACAAAGACCTGGCTACATTCTTGCTACTGGATTATTGCTCTTCCATCTCAGTGCTGATTGAAATCCAAGACTTGGTATCGAAGCCTTAATGAGATGCTGGCAAATATCTTTCTGCTCCACTGGAAATGTAATCTTTCCATTGAACATTTTGTGCCAGTGAATGTCGGCTGCAATAGCATTTTGCATTTGAATCAGAGAGGTCAGTGCTGGATCGTCGCCCATGTGTTGCTGGCTCTGCTCACTTTGGGGTGAAATTGATCCCCGAAGGTGTGGAAAGTACAGTAGTGGGTCTTTATATGTAATTAACTCATTGTTTCATCCAGATGATTGGCCAATTTGTTGTGTTCCTAAAAATCAAATTTTCCTATAGAAATGACCTGTCAATGTCAATATCCCACAATGTTTCCCAAATATATGGAATTAGTATGTTGTCTCAATGAATTTTGTATACTCATATCACATTTACTTAGGGAAACTCATTCATGTCATAACAGTTTTCCCTAAAAGGGTCATATTTTCGACATTTTTCTGAGTTTTGTGTGAATGAAGAAGTGGTTGGTGTTGTGAACGTAAGCTAAAATCTAAAGTTAAAATATTCTGTCCCTTGTCTAACCATCAGCATTTTCTGAGCCTCTGAACAGAGTTCATTATCAATGATCCCCTTTTTCTGAGTTTTGTGTGAATGAAGAAGTGGTTGGTGCAGAGCTCATTACAATAGTCCCCTCTTATCTGTGGGGGATACATTCTAAAACCCCCAGTGGGTGCCTGAAACCACAGCTAGTGCCAAACCCCACATATACTATATTACTTCCTATACCTACGTACCCATGTTAAAGTTCAATTTATAAATTAGGCACAGTTAAAGATGAAAACAATAACTAACAATAATATAATTATAACATAATGTAATAAAAACTATGTGATTGTGGCCTCCCTCTTTCAAAATATCTTATTGTACTATACTCACCCTTCTGCTTGTGATGACGTGGGACGGTAAGATGCCCGTGTGATGAGATGAAGTGAGGTGAATGACGTAGGCACTGTGATGTAGACTTGGCCTACCGTTGACCTGACGATACATCAGAAGGAAGATCATCTGCTTCAGGTGGTCTTGGATCTTCCAGCCAAACGACGTGGGCCATTGAATGTCTGGAGCAGATGATGTTGGTGGTTGGGGAAATTTAATATTTTCCAGCTTTGGTTGGCTGTGGGAAACTGCAACCACAGAAAGCGAGACCATAGATAAGTGGGGACTACTGTATACTCTTGCTCGCTAAGGTTGACATAGCAGAAAAGGGAGCATCTAGCTAGTGGGTTTTTTTTGTTATTGTTTTGTTAATCCTCACCAGAGTATATTTTTTCATTGATTTTTACAGAGAGAAGAAGAGAGGAAGGAGGAAGAGAGAGAGAGAGAGAGAGAGTGAGAGACAGAGAGAGACATCAATGTGAGAGGGACACATTGATTAGTTGCCTCCCACATTCACCCAACTGGGGCCAGGAATCAAACCTAATCCAGGTATACATGCCCTTGCCCAGGAATCAAACCTTTGACCCACCAATGCATGGGCTGATGCTCTAACCACTGAGAAACACAAGCCAGCACTAGCTAGTGTTTTTTAAAACAGATTAGAAGCAATAATAAAACACATTTGCAAATACTTGGCTTACTAGTTAAATAATTTATTCCATATCTGTAAGCAATAAAGCATAACATATTCCTGGAATGCATGTGTGTTTATATATACATATATATGTATATTTTAAAAATAAATGTATGCTACCAAAATATAAAAACTGTTGCTTTTCATGCTGTGCTAATCTCAAAAGAATGAGCATAGAAATGACTATTACAGGTGAATTTGCAAATAAAAAAGGCCTAGCATATCCTACATTAAATTCACTTAATTTAAATAGTGATGACTTACTGTTTTATGCAAAATGATCAATTTGATTTAAAAAATGAATAGAATTACTAGAGAGATTTGCCTATATTACTAGACCAAAAGATTGAGTTACAAACGCAGTTTTGAGATTCCAAGTGTGGGAGAAATTCAAGAAAGTAAGTAACTAGCAAATAAAAGAATTTTTACTTGAAGTTAAAATAAGGTATATGACAACTTAACATTGTACAAACATTTTAAAGCAGAAATTCCACTTTTTAAAAATTATACTAAGGAAATTAGGAGTTTAATAAGGAATCTTAAAGGGGTTTAATTATAATTATCATAGTGTTATTAATTATAACAACAAACCTCACTAATGGGTTGGTTGTGCACATTACTAGTATTTGTAGAACAGAACATATAGACTCTATATAATAGAATACTATGTAGCTATTAAAATTATGTTGCAGAATGTATTTATTGATGTGGATATATTTGCACTGTTACATTGTGTTTTAAAAAAAAGCCCAGTTTATACAGTGATATATAAGTATAATCCCACACATATGAATATGTGTTTGTTTTCAGGAAAAGTAGTCACCAAAATATTAAGAGCGGTGATCTCTGAGTGGTGGGTTTTGTGTGATTTTTATTTTCATGTTGTTTCTCTATCTTTGCATACGTTTAAAAATTACAAATGCAACAGGAATGAATTACTCCATAGGGCAGTTTTATTCTAGCTAGAAGTAAATCTGACTTGGCTGGTGTCCTCTTAAAATTGAGAGACACCAATCTCTGTAATTTTCTAAGCCCCTCCCATCTCTTGAGATTGTAAAAGGACCCCCAGAGAATTGGAGAAGGGCCTCTGCTCTTCAGGTCATTGGGGCTGGCACTCCTCATCCTCCTCACTCAGGCAATGCACAGTGGCTCTGCTGGGGGCCGCGTGCTTTCTGCTCATTGTGGCACAGGGACCTTCACTGGGTTTAGCGCTCAGTCCCTGAGCACCCACTGAGCCTTTTAACTCCGTGGTGGTGCTGGTGGTAGTGGTGGTGGGGAGGGGGAGGGGCAGTTGGTGAAAGACATGCTTTCTTCCCTTCCCCACCCCAAATTAACAGAATTAAACAAACAACAATAAAAACAAAAAGGAGCCCTGACCGGCTCAGTGGATAGAGCGTCAGCCTGCAGACTGAAGGGTCCCGGGTTTGATTCCAGTCAAGGGCATGTACCTTGGTTGCGGGCACATCCCCAGTGGGGGGTGTGCAGGAGGCAGCTGATCAATGTTTCTCTCTCATCGATGTTTTTAATTCTCTATCCCTCTTCCTTCCTCTCTATAAAAAATCAATAAAATATATTAAAAAACAAAACAAGGAGTTTTTAAAAAAGTAAATTACCCTGTTATATTATACTCTTTAGTTACAAAATGTGCTTAATGACTTTATTTTGAAGATATCGACATTTAAACTTTATTTTCAAATTTATAAGAGCAATAACTAACTATTCTTACTACTTTCAGGCAATGAATGGTACCAGTGAAGACACAGTCCTAGGCCTTAAGAAATATAATGTAAGGACAGAAACAGGCCTCTCCTTTTCTTTGCTGTGGCCTTCCACAATTTAGGAGAAGCACCGGGTAATTCAACCCCACGATTGTTGGCTCCTCTGAGGCAAACAGCCCCTCTGTTCAAAATATGGGACAAGATAAGCTACATTCTTCCACCCTCCTCCTCTCAGCTGCTTTAACAACTCAGGGATAATTGGCACCAAGGAGTCTCTAAGTTCCCTTCCTGCCTCGCTTTCAGACAAGCCCCTTTTGAACTCTTTATAACTTTTGCTTTAAGCATGTTTTGCAGACTTGGGAAAAATGCTGATAAGACACCTCCTTAGGACATCTGCCAGCTGTCTCCTGGAAAGCAAACAAACTATAACTTTTCAAAACAGTCCCCCCAACTCCCGTATCTGCTCAGCTTCCACACAATCCCCCTCCCTTCCTGGTCGCTTAGCAACAGCAACTGCTTAAAAGCTGGAGCCACTCTTTCTTCCCCACCCTGCTTTGACTAGCAATACTTGGCCCTTTCCTCCCTTGGAAAGTAACATAAATCTCCTCTCTGCATCTCTTCTTTTAGTTAGGAATTCTTTCACAGTCTGAGTCACCAGCCAAACGCTAACAATTAAATTAGCCCCCTTTTACTGCTTCCTGAGAATGGTAAAAATATTCTTGTTTGGGGTATTCAGCTATATTTCTTCCTCAGCCCACAACTCTTCCCATATCCACCCTCCCCAAACCTTGCTGCGAATGCAATGCTGAGTATTCTGATAGTCAGTGGGATCGTACAGCTTTAGATTGACATTCTCCTCCAGTTGAATGGACAGGACCTAATGCTGAGATATCACTGGGCTGGCTAGAGATGGTTTAGTGACTGACCATATACTAGTACAGCCCCTTAAAAAAACAAAATAATATTGCCATAATTTCTTGGGGGCTGGCTCTAAAGGATTTGGTTCTACAAAGCCTGAAAGAGGAAGGAACCTTTATTCCAAAGGTGGCTGGCATTGGAAATATCTACTAGATTTGAAAAGGGCTCTTCTGCAAGAGACAAGGAGACTAAAGCCAAGAAGGGCTGACAGAATAAAGACAGAATAGGACACATGACGGTGATATTTGAGCCCTACCCTTGTCACACTATTGTGCTTCTTCAGTAAGAGCACAAGATAATTAATTTATAATTTTGGTTCTAGATATTCAGTTGAGATTAACAATGGGATCTCTAGTAATGAGCTTCAGCATGTAATTGTTTTATAAGCAAGAAGTGGTCAGCTCTCTTCCACCTTCACTAAAGGTTGAGTCTGAATTACAGACTCAGAAAGTCCGATTGCCAGTCACTTGGGTATTGAGTATCTGTGTTTCTCCTCAGTGTTAAAGTCTGCTCTTTATTAAGCACTTACAATGCATCAGGTTTTATGCTAATATTTCATATGCTTTATGTCTCCACTAAATCTGTACAAATTTGTACTGGAGGTACCCCAATATACAGGTGGAAGACTGATGTTTAAATATTGTAATTCTTGTTCAAGTTTACATAGAACAAGTTAAATGGTAAAACCAGGTTAGTCTGATTTTTATAGCCTTACTCTTAACTGCTGATTTTAAGCCATTTATAATGTTTAAAATAACAGAAAAGTCCCAACAAAAGTTGCCTTAAATTAAAAAAAAAAAAAAGCTATAACACAGAAAATGTCATAACTGACATAAGCAGAGGACTAGCTCCTGGGCAGTGTGTCAGGGCCCCTGCCCCTTCACAGGGATGCCCTTGGTTCTGTCCCCCTCCCCCCGCCCCCCCCATGTTTTGGCTTTGTTCTCAGGCTGATACCAAGGTGACTCATTCATTCCAGGCATCATATTCAGACAGAATAGCATCCAGAGGAAGAAAGGAGACGGTAGATTTCTTTTCTCTCTCTCTCTCTCTTTTTTTTTTTAATATATTTTATTGATTTTTTACAGAGAGGAAGGGAGAGGGATAGAGAGCCAGAAACATCGATGAGAGAGAAACATCGACCAGCTGCCTCCTGCATACCTCCCACTGGGGATGTGCCCGCAACCAAGGTACATGCCCTTGACCGGAATCGAACCGGGGACCTTTCAGTCCGCAGGCCGACGCTCTATCCACTGAGCCAAACCGGTTTGGCATCTTTTCTCTCTCTTAAGAACAAGAATGAGGAGGCCTTCCATGGAAAGCTACCCATCCCCCGGAGACTAACTCCATGTCTATGTTGCCAAAATAGGTCATACCCACATTCTTAAACCACTTCCGAGCAAGAAGAATAGGATTAGCACAATTGGTTTAGATTAATAATCTGGAGTGAACCTGATGACTTGGGAACTTGGACCAGTCTATTATACCTGTTATTAATAACTGAAATGCTCAGAGCTAAATTTTAGGCTTACCACCAACAATATCATAAACTTTGGATATTGACATTACCTGGAGCTTTATCTTATTTTCTAACCTCAGTTTTCTCATATTCTTATTTTTTAATATATTGAAATATGTGTATTATTGTAAGTGATCCAAATCCCTTTCAGAATGAAGTAAAATATAAAAATGATTAATAGCTATTTAAGCACTTACATTTAAAAATAGTGCTGAGTTTATTTTTAACCTGCTTTATTTTCTGTGAACTTCTTACAAAAGAACAGGCTAAATCACATTATGTGCATATTTATGACATTTTGGGGCTATTGTATAAGTCTGTGTTATTTTCTTAAGAGGAACTCAGGCGCTGGTGGGTTTGGCTCAGTGGATAGAGTGTTGGCCTGTGGACTAAAGGTTCCCGGGTTTGATTCTGGTCAAGGGCACATATCTTGGTTACATGCTCCTCCCCGGCCCAGGTCCTGGCCAGGGCTCGTGCAGGAGGCAACCAATTGATGTGTTTCTCTCACATTGATGTTTCTCTCTGTCTCTCCCTCTCTCTTCCACTCTCTCTAAAAAATCAATGGAAAAATATCCTCCGGTGAGGATTAACAAAAAAAAGAGGAACTCCTTAACAGTGATGGTTGTTAAACCTAGGACTTGAGAGCTGAGGGAGGTTATTGGATTTCCTCTAGGGCAGTGGTTCTCAACCTTCTGGCCCTTTAGATACAGTTCCTATGTTGTGACCCAACCATAAAATTATTTTCGTTGCGCCCTAACCAGTTTGGCTCAGTGGATAGAGCGTCGGCCTTCGGGCTGAAAGGTCCCAGGTTAGATTCCGGTCAAGGGCATGTACCTTGGTTGCGGGCACATCCCCAGTGGGAGGTGTGCAGGGGGCAGCTGATCAATTTTTCTCTCTCATCGATGTTTCTGGCTCTCTATCTCTCTCCCTTCCTCTCTGTAAAAAATCAATGAAATATATTTTTTAAAAAAGTCTCTTAGAAAAGGGTAGAGATGAGTCTATTTAAAAAAAATTATTTTCGTTGCTACTTCATAACTGTAATGTTGCTACTATTATGAATCGTAATGTAAATATCTGATATGCAGGATGGTCTTAGGCCACCCCTGTGAAAAGGTCGTTCGACCACCAACGGGGTCGCGACCCACAGGATGAGAACCGCTGCTCTGGAGGTCTTTGCCTATAAAAGATTTAGACTAACTACCACATGGTGGAAGAAGTTTGGTTGGATAAAGAGGGCCCCATCAATCAATTTATACAAACCCATATCTTAACTTTCTAGACAGTGAGCAGGGTCAAAAAGTAGGAGATTCAGATTCTGCCCAAAAGGAGTTTATAAACTAGATGGAGCAACTGCTCCTACATTAAATAAATAAACAAACAAACAAATAAATAAATAAATTGTCACATACACTGCATGATTCAGGTAACTGTGGGGAGAACTCCCAGTTTTCCCATCTGTACTAGTAGTAAAAGGAGGTTGAACTGGCCACATGATTTCTTGGTTCTGACAGTGCTTGAACCTTCTATAATCCTTCTATGATGCTTCCAACGCTATGAATCTGCCATTATTTCCTCTTTCCTTTTCTCCATACTGAGATGGCCTGAAACTACACAGAAAGTCTAGAATCAAGGCAAACTCTAAGGATCAGGACACTCAGTTGATGGATGTTGTAGGTGACTTTGTTAGGGGGAAAGTGGAAATCACAGCAAAAAGAAAAGCTTATATCAGGTTGAGATTTATTCCAAACGGAAGAGAACTTCCAAGACAAATTGTGAGGTCTTCTCTTAAGCCCTTAATATCTACAACTGACAAATGAGGCCCCTAGGCACTGAAAGATCCTGCTTTACTAAAGAAAGGTTCAAATATGTTCACTGTGCCATACTTACGAAAGGAAGTACCTGGCACACAGTAGGTGATCAATAACTATTTATTCACATAATTAAATGAATTGAGTGAATCAATAAATGAATGGATAACTTTTATCAAAGTCTTTTAGGCTGGGTTCCTGTTAAGCAGACTCAGGAGACAGAGAAGAGGAAGGAGAGGGAGTGGAGGAGGACCAGGTAGAGAAGCAGCTCTGATGCAGCCTCAGCTAAACGTAGGTGGTGGTGCTGAAACGAGTGGTCTTACAGTGTTGTCCCAAGTTGGGCCAAGGAGGCCTGGCCTTTATATCCATTTGGTCAGTTTTGGATGTGGGCTGCCCTTAGAAGGAAGCCTTGGACAGGCAATTTTCCAAAAGAAATAATCCCCAAAGAGAGCTGACAGTAGACTGCCTTCTGGTATCCCTATCAGTTGTTGGGAAAATGAGTCTGCAGCAGATTGAATAGTACCCCCCCCCCAAAAAAAACAACACAAAAAAACAACAACAACCCAGACCCTGCAACGGTGACCTCATTTGAAAAAAAAAAATTCTTTGTAGATATAATTAATTTAAAGATCTCAAGATGAGATCATCGTGCATTGCTTGAATGGCCCCTAAATCCAATGACAGTGTTCTTAGAAGAGACAGAAGAGGAGACACAGGGACGGTGGAGGCAGATATTGGAGCCATGCAACCGTAAGCCAAGGAGCGCCTGGAGCCACCAGAAGCTAGAAGAAACAAGAAAGGTTCTATCCTAGAACTTTCGGAGGGAGTGAAGTACTGCCTACACCTTGATTTTTGGGTTTCTGGGCCCCAGAACTGGGAGAAAATAAGTGTTTGCTGTTTACAGCCACCCAGTGTGTGGCAATTTTTTTTTTTTTTCAGCATGCTTAGGAAACTAATATGAAGTCCTACTATCTGGGTAACTCATCACATTGTCTACCAACTCAAGGGTTGAAAAAAAATGGGGTTAATGTTTAAACCTATGAAAACTCAGAAATCTGTTTTGGAATATCCCAATTCAGTTCAGGTTTTTTTGAGGGGGACTACTGACATGAAGTGCTACAAAATGGACATTAGTTATCATAACAATCAGTGTATGTGACCATAGAATTAATCCAGATTGCAAGGTTGGTGGAATACATGTTCTCAGTATATGCTTATAATTATTCTCAGAATTAAATAACCTAAATTAATAGGCAGGACCCTTGTAGAATTCCCATAGAAGCAGGCTTAATTTGTATTCTTCTGGAGAGACCTACTCTACTTACTTTACATTCTTACCTAGAAATGGTATTTTTGCTATGGTATATCTTATTTCCAAAAAGGAACTATAATATTTCTTGTTCAAATGTGGTAGCTGTGCATTTATAGGCTTTTTTTTACCCCCCAAAACTGAAATTATACACATTATGTGACTGTAACTGCCTATAATCTGTGTATGCTATAATTTAATTATATTTTGAATAAGAGATTTGCATTTTGTAAAAGCATTGGTATTTAGACACTAAGTCACTAGAAGAAAAGAAATAAAATTGATATGGAGGGTTTTTAAATAGTTACATTTCACCTAAAATAAAGAAAAAATGTCCCAGGTTTTTCTTTTTTTTTTACAGATAGTTAAAGTAATCCTTACTATTTAGAAATAATGCTCCCTCAAGACAATTGCATTTGTGCTATTTGAAAAGAGAGGAGAGGACCTATATCTATAAAATATATAACATAGAACTGAAGATTTATTTTTTAAAAAAACACTTGGAAAATCATCATAGCTTATTTGTGAAAAGACGCTTGCCCCCATGAAATTTTGATGTGTTCTTTACATAGTAGAAATGTTTCCTTTCATTGTTGAGTGTCAGAAGGCAGAGAAGTCTAGAATTACCATGTTATAAATGTGACTGAATTGTTTTAAAAATATTTCAAAATAGGTGGTTATCAACAGAGTATTGAAATTCTCATTTTCATTTAACAGTCAGTATTATTTTAGATGACTGCAAGATTTCCCCCCTCCCATCTAGGCAGCACTAATTGGTCACACTAAACACAAAGAAATGTTATATTTGGAAATGTTAAAAACATCAATTAAGATATCCTGATCCTTGAGCTTCAGCCCAATTTCTTTGATGCTTTTAAGTCAAAGGAGCTCTTTAAGGGAAAAGAAAGTTAATAAATAAAAGCACAGAGAGAAATGAGACAAGCATTTCAGGAAGAGATTTTTAGTCTTAAGCAAACTTTTATAGAGAAGAGAAAACTAGAGGACACTAACTCATTTTATGATGCTAGTATAACTATGATATAAAAAACAGACAAGGGCAATATAAGAAAGAAAATTTACAGGGAAATTTTTCTCATGAACATAGGTGTACAAATCACAGATGAAATACTGGCAGCCTGAATCCAGCAACATATAAAAAAAGATAATAAACCATGATGAGGTTAGATTTACTTCAGGAAAGTAGAGTTACTTTAATATCAGAAAATCTTTTTTATCATTACCATATTAGCAATATAAGGAGAAAAAGCACAAGAATATTTCAATCAATGTAGAAAAAGGGTTTGATACCCAGCAAGAAGAATTCATGATTTTAAACAATACTTAGCAAATAAGGAATGATAGGCGCTTTCAGCGTGATAAATGGTATCCAATAATTACATAGAGCAAACATTAAGTGTGAAATGTTAAAATCATTCTCTTTAATATCATGAATAAGACAGGGATGCCCACTATTATCTATACTAATAAAAGCATAATATGCTAATTAGACCGGACATCCTTCCCTCTGGACAAAGCCACGGTGGGCCGAGGCAGAGGCGGTGGCGGCAGGGGCCAAAAATTCGTGCATCGGGCCTCTAGCAATACCATAATAAGTATTATTATTTTCAGTTTAATATTGTATTGAAAGTACAATGTGGGAAGTAAAGGAGAAAAAGAAATAAAACTGATTTTCAGGGGATATGACTGTCTACGTA
The DNA here is from genome assembly GCF_000412655.1 of Myotis brandtii. Taxonomy (NCBI): domain Eukaryota; kingdom Metazoa; phylum Chordata; class Mammalia; order Chiroptera; family Vespertilionidae; genus Myotis; species Myotis brandtii. The sequence continues at coordinate 4,998,497 of NW_005353838.1, read as the reverse complement.
GAAAATCTAAAAGAACATACAGATAAATTATTCGAATTCCAGACCCCAAAGGCAACACATTTCTATAATCTAAGGACAAACAGAAAATAATTCTAAAGATATTTATCATTTAAAATATTATTTTTAAAAAGGTAGCTAGAAATAAACCAAACAAAAATCATGTAAGTCCTCTATAGAGAAAACCATAAAAGTTAATTGAAAGGTATTAAAGTTTATGTAAATAGATAAAAAAAATACATTATGTCACAGGTTTGAAGATTCAAATTTGTAAAATGCTTACAAACGTTAGATTAATAGATTAAAGAAAAACCACCAGCATGTATACCTGGGCCACTGTCCCATTTTAACAGTGATTGGTTAATCTTATTAGTTAGTTGTTGCCTTGGACCTGAAGAAGATGAAAGTTAAGGTCAGTTAACTTTCTCAGTTAAACTAAGAAAATGATTTGGAAGGGAAGAAAGAGAGCCCAGAAGGGTGAGCACACAAACTGAGCCTAACATTGGGCCCATAATTGAAAAACCATAGATGCATTCATAAAACAGAATATTGGAAATCACAATGGACTTGGAAAATAGACATGTGGTTGCTATAGTTAACCAAGAGTGACTGATTGTATATTTCCAAGAGGGTACTTCTCAAAATTTAGCATAGTAAGAAGCATGGGTAGAGTTTTGAAAACGCAGATTCTGATCCTAGAGATTCTAATTTAATGGGTATAAAAGGAAGGCCTAGGAACGTAGGAATTTTATATCAGCTCTAACCTGAAATATCTGAAGAACAATGGACATCTGCATTACTCTTATGTAGGTTCACACAAAGGGGTTAGGTTAGACAATTACATGTGTATGTGACTGGGGTTTGTAACTAAAATCAACTATCTTCTGCAAATCAGCTCAGTTTGAGTATCTATACTATAAATATGGGCCAATCCTAAAATAGTCTGGAATATTTTCCCTCTAAACCACTTCATTAAATTACTAGCAGTGGGCCCACCAACAAACCAATAACTGAGAAAACATTCTTATTTTATATAGGCAAAACATAAAAATCTACTTCAATATGCGGGGAAAATTGACATCTGGGTTCCCACCTGCTGCCTCAATATTAATTCACTCATACACACAATTTTGAAGATGGCAGGATAAAAGAAAATATTTTTCAAAGAGTTCTTTTAGAATAACTTTTACGAAGCCACTTTTGGATACATTGGGATGCTTTTTCAGAAACTCTGAGCCTCAGACTAGTTGAAAATAAAGTCTGAAAATGTTACAGAATAGTCATGGGGATGTGAAGTACAGCATAGGGAATATAGTCAATAATATTCTAATAACTATGTTTGGTGTCATGGGTGAGATTTATCAGGTTGATCACTTATTAAGTTATATAATGTCTAATCATGGGATGTATCCCTGAACTTAGTTTAATATTGTATGTCAAATGTAATTGAACAATAGAAAATGATTAATTTTAAAAAAAGTCTGGACCTAGCTGGTTTGGCTCAGTGGGTAGAGCACTGGCCTGTGGACTGACGGGTCCCGGGTTCGATTCCAGTCAAGGGCACATGCCCAGGTTGCAGGCTTGATCCCCAGTGTGGGGTATGCAGGAGGCAGCCGATCAATGATTCTTTCTCGTCATTGATGCTTCTATCTCTCTCTCCCTCTCCCTTCCTTTCTGAAATAAAAAAACAAAAGGTCTGAAAATGTGGATAAACAATGTGAAAAAAAAAATGAGCCCAGCTTTAATTGTAAAGAATTAGAACTTCAAACAAGCCTTATTAAACACACACACACACACACACACACACACACACACACACAAAACAGAAAAAGTCACATCCAATATAATTATGTAAATTTTTAAAAAATATTTTTTAACAATATTAGCAAGGAGGCAAGTTTTTAAAAATATGTTTTTATTGCCGAAACCGGTTTGGCTCAGTGGATAGAGCATCGGCCTGCGGACTGAAAGGTCCCGGGTTCGATTCCGGTCAAGGGCATGTACCTGGGTTGCAGGCACATCCCCAGTGGGAGATGTGCAGGAGGCAGCCGATCGATGTTTCTCTCTCATTGATGTTTCTAACTCTCTATCTCTCTCCCTTCCTCTCTGTAAAAAATCAATAAAATATATTTTAAAAAAATATGTTTTTATTGATTTTAGAGAAAGAAGGGAGAGGGATAGAGAAATAGAAATATCGATGAGAGAGAAACATCAGTCAGCTGCCTCTTGCATGCCCATACTGGGGATCGAACCCGCAGCACTGGCATGCACCCTGACTGGGAATTGAACCGGGGACCTCTTGGTTCATGGGTCAATGCTCAACCACTGAGCCACACTGGCTGGGCTAATTCTGTAAAATTAAATGCATCTGGCAAGAACAAACATCTACCTAAAACCTGTGTAGAATTCTGAGAGGTATTGTTGTGTTAGTAATGTCCCGTTTCACCCACTCACCCTGAAGACAGAACATGTCTTTTCCATTAGCCAAAGCTGCTTTGAAACAGTTGACAAATAATTGCTGGGGTTATCATTAAGTAAGCCTGTGACGTGGCCCTCAGTCTCGGTAGCCAACATTCATTTCCTGTGCTCGTTGGCACACACACTGGGCTCTCATGGCACCACACAATAGCAGGAGTGAACTGAGGGGAACAGCGGACAGGTCTGAAAAGGGGTACAATTTAAAAGCAGCAGCTGGGCCGCCTGGAGGCTCTCAAACACTACAATCCCTAAACCAGATGAGCATACTACTACAATCTACATACACGTAGTCTCTCCTTACCCGTGCTTTTACTTTCCGTGGTTTCAGTATATCCGCGGTGAGCTGCTGTCTGAAAATATTAAATGAAAAGTCCCAGAAATAAACAATACATAAGTTTTAAATTGCACGCTGTTCTGAGTGGCATGATGAAATCTCATGCCGTGTAGCGCCATCCTTCCCAGGACCTGAGTCACCCCTTAGTTCAGCATCTCCACATTGCATATGCTTCCCACCTGTTAGCCACCTAGTAGCTGTCAGAGTTATCAGATTGACTATCACACATTAACCCTTATTTTACTTAATAATGCCACAGTCACTTAACTTTTATTACAGTATATTGTTATAGTTGCACTATTTTGTTATTAGTTATTGTTTTTAATCTCTTCCTGTGCCTAATTTATGAATTAAACTTTATCAGAGGTATGTATGTGTAGGAAAAATCAGTCTTATAGGGTTCAGTACTATTTGCAGTTTCAGGCATCCACTGGATGTCTTGGAACACATCCCCAGTGGATGAAAGGGTCTACTGTAATTTACATTCAAACACTACAATCTATAATCCACGTGAGCATAACATGAAGATCCTGCAAATCCTGGTGCAAAAGGCCACTATAGGCAAATACAATCTAACAAACCAACACACAGAACCACCAAGAGCCAGAGAACGCTCATGCCAAAATTATTTTTTGTTTCTACCCTCCGAAGTTTTTCCAGCCCCAACTCAGATGCCTCACAGAACTAAACTTTCAGATGAGAGGGAGGTTTCTTTTTTTTTTTAAATATATTTTATTGATTTTTTACAGAGGAAGGGAGAGGGATAGAGAGTTAGAAACATCGATGAGAGAGAAACATCGATCAGCTGCCTCCTGCACACTCCCCACGGGGTATGTGCCCGCAACTAAGGTACATGCCCTTGACCGGAATCGAACCCGGGACCCTTCAGTCCGCAGGCCGACGCTCTATCCACTGAGCCAAACCGGTCAGGCAAGAGAGGGAGGTTTCTTATTGGGATTCACAGTTTCTTCTTGTTATGTTGAATATTACTCATTTTTGGTTCCATACTGAATTGCTGAATATTCAGAATCACTGGTATCTGATTTGTACTATAAATAATTATCATTTCTTCTCATTCTTTTCCAAAGAAAGTAGCTACACTTAAGAGAGCAAATATCGCCCTAACCGGTTTGGCTCAATGGACAGAGCATCGGCCTGTGGACTCAAGGGTCCTGGGTTCGATTCCCGGTCAAGGGCATGTACCTTGGTTGCGGGCACATCCCCAGTAGGGAGTGTGCAGGAGGCAGCTGATCGATGTTTCTAACTCTCTATCCCTCTCCCTTCCTCTCTGTAAAAAATCAATAAAATATATATTTTAAAAAAAGAGAGCAAATATCATTAAAGCAATATTTACTATATATAACATTAAATATTTAATATATATGTATACCTATACATATAACATTAAATTGACACTAGAAAAGAAGGTAATGCAAGTCTTGGCTGAAGTTAAAAGCCAGAATTTATCAATGTCATTGATAAAGACCCACCCTACTCACTCATTCTCCCTTCTGTCCAATTTGAGCCACCACCTTCACAAAGGTTGTTATAGAAACACCTCTCAGATTGCTGGGGTTGGTTGCAGTGCCCTCATTTGTCTTTGTCATGTAATGTCATTTTAAGCCTTTCAGAGGATGTACTGTGTTATTTTCATTTACACTGTCATGTAATTAAGTAACAGCATTTTTACACAGCAGAATCAAGTCTAAAATTTTCAAAATGCACATACAAGGTTAGATAAGCTTTGAAGAGCCATAAATGGCTCAGATTGATCACTGCTGGGCTCATGTAGTTGAAATTTAAATTTAACAACAGAAAATCAACAAAGATTTGACACCAAGGGAAATATATGTCTAAGGAGCAGATGATGAAAATATTATATTCCCTTTAAAAATCAATCTAAAGCCGCCTTAAGTCTTGAATTTTTATGGTGTTGAAACCCAGTTGCCTTTCTCTGTTCTGATTTTGAAGAATTGTAATTGTACATTTTGTGAGAAAATGCATTTCTGACAGTAGCTAACTCTTTCATTCCCCAGCAGAAATTCAGAACTATTTATTTCAGAAAGGTTAATTTAAAGTCAAGCTTCACCTTATATTTTAAAATAGGTCTTAAGAGACAATATTTAAGCATAGCCTCAATTTAATTGGTTTCGCACCCTGGGAACTCATGTTAAAAATAAGGACGTTTATAACAAAGAGAAACTGGCATGGCAGAAAAATTATTACATTCTCTTTCGGATTTTTAATTCATTGTTTTACAAGCCCACCTCAACTTAATTGCTTTTAATTTCCCCCCCTTTTCTCTCTCATAAGCTTATAGAATAGTCCCAGCCCAGAAACTGCTGCAACTGGCAAATTAGGTCATCCCAGTCAGTGACAGAAACCAAGAGCAGGTGTCAAAGCATGCAATTTCATAAGCATAGCTTTTAAAAGAACATACATAATTTTTTTTTCTTGCTGAGAAAGCCAATAAGTGTTATAAATAACACTTAAATTGAAATTCTCCATGGACATCATCCCTAGTCCTCATCCCACAGTTTTTTGGAGAAGAGAGTTAAGTCCTAGGTCATCTGGGCAGGATCAACCTTGGGGGAGGTGGGGGGGGGGGAAGGATTTATTTCAGACCTTACTTCCGTTTTTGTTGTTGTTAATCCCCACCTGAGGATATTTTTTCCATTGATTTTTAGAGAAAGTGAAAGAGAGGGGGAGAAACAGAGAGAGAAACATTGATGTGAGAGAAACACATCAATTGGTTGCCTCCCGCACATCCCCCGACCGAGCCTGCAACCGAGGTACATACCTTTGACGGGAATTGAACCCGTGTGACCCTTTGGTCCATGGGCTGATGCTCTATTCACTGATCCAAACCGGCTAGGGCTCAGCCCTTACTTTTTTATTTATGCATTTATTTATTTACTAGAAGCCCAGCGCACAAAAATTTGTGCACTCGGGAGGGTCTCTCAGCCCAGCCTGTGCCCTCTCGCAGTCTGGGACTCCTCAGGGGATGACCACCTGCTGGCTTAGGCCCGCTCCCCAGAGGATTGGGCCTAAGCTGGCAGTCAGACATACCTTTGGCAGCCCGGGAGCCCTCAGGGGGTGTCCACTTGCCAGCGGGGAGCAGGCCTAGCTGTAGTTGGACATCCTTAGTGCTGCTGAGGAGGCGGGAGAGGCTCCCACCACCACCGCTGTACTGGCAGCTGTTAGCCTGGCTTGTGGCTGAGCAGAGCTCCACCTATGGGAGCACATTGACCACCAGGGGGCAGCTCCTGCATTGAGCGTCTGCCCCCTGGTGGTCAGTGTGTGTCATAGTGACCAGTGATTCCCAGTCGCTCTGCTGTTAGGGTCAATTTGCATATTACCCTTT
>NW_005353838.1:4990983-4991834 GCF_000412655.1 Myotis brandtii | reverse complement strand
CCCAGTGGAGGCTAGCTGGAAGCAGGTATCTGGGATTTATTTAGCTTCTATTGATGAAACTTTGTTGCCTTTTGCGGAGGCCACAGCCAGCCATGGCAGGCGGGAAGCTTGGCTTCCTCCATCGCCAGGGCAACGCCTCCTGCTGTTCACTTCGCCGCCATCTTGGTTGGGTTAATTTGCATATAGTCGCTCTGATTGGATGGTGGGCGTGGCTTGGGCATAGCAAAGGTATGGTCAATTAGCATCTTTGTCTTTTATTAGTGTAGCTTTTTAATGCAATTTATTTTTTTAATTTCTTTCTTGATTAAGGTTTTACATATGTGTCCTTATCCCCCCATTACCATGCATGCATATGAGCCTAACCAATGGACACAGCCCTTACTTTTTAAGTGACAAATTCTGAAAAACAATACTGCCTCTGTAGGAAATTATCCTCCCAGTTCTTGGCTTCAGATTTTATTTTAATCCCTATGTCACTCTGCAAAGTTTAACCAGGGACATGAATGGTGGTAAAGAGCAGCCTCAAAAGTTCATGAAGAGTCTTTAAAAACTTAGCAAGAGGGTAATGAAAGCCATCCTATCTAATAAAATGGTAATATGCAAATTAACCATCACTCCACCACAAAGATGGCGGTTCCCATAGCCCCAAGATGGCAGCGCCCAGTCCTCTCAGCCCCGCTGGAGTCCCCCAGTCCCTGGGGGTAGGGTGGGGTGGGCGGCCGCTGAGAGCGAGCAGCGTGAGCGGCCAGGCGGAATGCTTGCTTTCAGGCCCAGAGCGGAGCCAGGGGGGCCCTGCCCAAGCCACGGCGGAGGCTTGAGCAGGCCCAGAGTGGAGCTGGCGGGGGGGGGGG
>NW_005353838.1:4977236-4990909 GCF_000412655.1 Myotis brandtii | reverse complement strand
GTGGTGGAGGCTGGAGCAGGCCTGGAGCAGAGCTGGGGGGGCCCTTCCCAAGCTGTGACAGAGGCTTGAGCAGGGTTGGAGTGGAGCAAGGAGGCCCTGCCCAAGCCATGGCGGAGGTTTGAGCAGACCTGGAGACAGGGCAGGGGGGGGTGTACCAGCCGTGGCTTGCAGCAGTCCCGCCTCTGCGCGTAAGCTGCAGAGGAAACACCTTTCCTGACTGCTCATTGGCTAGGCTCCCTGTATGCCACTGGCAGTGTTTTTGGTAACTTGGGTAATAAGAATCCAAGAAGGTGATTTAGGGTTTTCCCACCTCACTCCTAGAGGAAAAAATGAAGGTCCGCTGCTGGAGGGCTAAGAAATGTCATATCCTGCCCTAGCTGGTTTGGCTCAGTGGAAAATGCCTTGGCCTGCAGACCGCAGGGTCCGGGTTTGATTCTGATCAAGGGCATGTACCTAGGTTGCAGGTTCCTCCCTTGCCGGGGCCTAAGTGAGGGCTCATGCAGGAGGCAACCATTCGAAGTGTCCCTCTCACATTGATGTTTCTCTCTGTCTTTCCCTCTCTCTTCCGCGCTCTCTAAAAATCAATGGAAAAATATCCTCAGGTGAGGATAAAAAAAAAAAAGAAGAAGAAAGAAATGTTATATCCTATGAAAGACACATCTTGAAAATGCCTAAAGAAAGTTGTCATTTTTTCGTGGTGAAGGAACTGGAGTCCGTGTGGATGAAAACACCTTGGAGGCTGTGGCAGCAGCAGTGGCAGCAGCAGCGTGGTGATGGGGGTGGCGCCTTCCCCTGATCAGCTCAGTTGCCTTCCACAGAGGGAGGCCAGACTGCGGCTCAGGGAGCAGGACTAAGCCGTCAGTAGTACATCCCCTGAGGGCTCCCGGACTGTGAGAGGGGCGGGGCGGGGGGCCCCCCCCCCCCCCCGCCATGCACGAATTTGGTGCTCTGGGCCTCTAGTAGTCCAATAAAAGACTGAAAGAACCCAGTCAGATATCAAGCAACAAAAGGTGTTTTCCAACCCTTGTGGGAAACTTACAAAAATCTACTGAATGGCATTGGACCTGTGAGAATTGCAGTAACTCAGCACAACTCCATCCAACCCTGGCACTGAGAGACTCGACCAAACTCTACCATGGCTTCTATCAGCCTAACGCCAAGGAGACAAAACGACACTTCAGAGCCCAAACAGACAAACCATAAACCAAACCAAATAAGCTGAACCTACAATGCTTAATTTAAACTGTATAGGAACTCACAGCTTAAATGAATCTCATGGATTTTTATTTGTGAAGATCAAAGATAAGCTTGGTAATTATATAATGAGACATAAGGAAGAGGTACAAATAACTTTTTAAAAATATATATATTTTATTGATTTTTTACAGAAAGGAAGGGAGAGAGATAGAGAGTTAGAAACATTGATCAGCTGCCTCCTGCACATCTCCTACTGGGGATGTGCCCGCAACCAAGGTACATGCCCTTGACCAGAATCGAACCTGGGACCTTTCAGTCTGAAGGCCGACGCTCTATCCACTGAGCCAAACCGGTTTCGGCAACAAATAACTTTTTGAGAAAACTGCTGAAGTTCCTCTTATCAATTATATTTGAAAATAACATGTCACAGTGTTGACTGAAATGAAAAGCATATTTGTTTTCATGATGTTAGGAAAATTCACTTTTAATATTGAGATTAGGGTTTAGAGACAATACAAGATAAAATCATCTAAAGAATTATAACATATTTCTCTGATCTTACTAGGAAACTTGCCTCAACACCCAAAACTAGATGCTAATGTGAAGAAGACTTAGAACTGCCTATTGATGAAATGCTCTGGAATTCAATCTAAAGCAATCAATTTGTTTGATGTGGGGATTGGTGGGGGAGAATGTCATGCTTGAACATTACATGGTTAAGAAGACAATGCTTAGGTGCATATGTGGTTCCTTTACTAATCCTATATAATAAAGAGCTAACATGCTAATTAGACCAGGTGGGGGAATGACCTTCTGGAACAACCTTCCGGACGACCAGTGGGTGGGGGGTGGGGCTGTGAGGCAGCCAAGGCTGTGAGGGCTGAGTGCCTTGCACGAATTTCATGCATCCGGCCACTACTCCAGAAATAGATACTCACATGAAGCTGGACATAAACTATCTTGGAGCTGGGCTCTCAGATGTCCAAGAAGCTCAGTTGTAGAAGGTCTGCTGCAGAGTCTACATGCAGAAACATGAGTGCCTTGGAGAATTGAGACGGAAATGCCAACTCAGCCTTTCATATGGCTTAATGTTTACAGCTGGGTATGAGTAAGCAAATTTGCCAAAATCACCCCTCCTTGAAGCTGAGGTTTTTTTCCTGAGAGATAAATTTAATACATTACAAAAAGGGGCATTTTAGTTGTAGAACTTCATTATCCAGGACTTTATTGAAGTTAAAATACCTTTTTTATTCATAAAGAAACTATGGAAGTTTACATCTAGGTTTCTTATCCTGCAAAATTGGGATTAATTGGAAAAGAAGAACGGAAGTGTTTAAAAGCACAAAACTCTTCAATCTGGCTAATTTTATGCTCAAGCCATCCATAGAAAGTGGTACAGATATATACTATCCCTGGCTTCATTATTTTACATGTTTACAGTGTAAAAAATAATATATTTAGTTTGGTTTTGTGTGCGTGTGCTCAGGAAAAGAAATTCAGACTAAAGGAAAACACTGTATGGATAAGGAAAATATTTAAATGATAACATGATGTGATAGCCTAAACCAAGGCCGTGACTTATTTAATAAATATCTACTGAGCTTCTGCTATGATGATTAGCCTAACAACCTGAATAAGAAAATGTGGAAGGGCTTATAACATTAGTGAGACTCTCAGGGTTACAAGAAATAGACATACCATTCAAACCAGCTCAAGTGATAAAGGGTATTTATTGGCTCCTGTTATTGAAAAGTTCAAGAATTGTTTCAGGCACTGCAGGATGCCAGTACTCAATGTCATCTCTCTCTTTATCTCTTGGCTCTGACTTCCTCTAATGCAGTTAGACAAGCTAGAAAGGGAACCCACAATTGAAAAACTTTAAGACCACATTTACAATCCCATTAAGGAAAATCTTCCTTGATATTCATGTCTTTTGGTGTCAATTTCTTTGTCTTTAAAATGAAGGATTTGAGCTATCATTTCCAAGGTTTCTTCCAAATTCAACATTTAGGTTTAGCAAATAAAAATACAGTAAATTTGAATTTCAGATATACAATGAGTAATATTTTAATGTATGTACCAAATATTGTATGGGAATCTACACTAATAAAAGAGAAACATGGTAATTGGCGTACGACTGCTACCCTTTTCATTGGCTAATCAGTGAGTATATGAATTTCATGCATCCGGCCACTACTCCAGAAATAGATACTCACATGAAGCTGGACATAAACTATCTTGGAGCTGGGCTCTCAGATGTCCAAGAAGCTCAGTTGTAGAAGGTCTGCTGCAGAGTCTACATGCAGAAACATGAGTGCCTTGGAGAATTGAGACGGAAATGCCAACTCAGCCTTTCATATGGCTTAATGTTTACAGCTGGGTATGAGTAAGCAAATTTGCCAAAATCACCCCTCCTTGAAGCTGAGGTTTTTTTCCTGAGAGATAAATTTAATACATTACAAAAAGGGGCATTTTAGTTGTAGAACTTCATTATCCAGGACTTTATTGAAGTTAAAATACCTTTTTTATTCATAAAGAAACTATGGAAGTTTACATCTAGGTTTCTTATCCTGCAAAATTGGGATTAATTGGAAAAGAAGAACGGAAGTGTTTAAAAGCACAAAACTCTTCAATCTGGCTAATTTTATGCTCAAGCCATCCATAGAAAGTGGTACAGATATATACTATCCCTGGCTTCATTATTTTACATGTTTACAGTGTAAAAAATAATATATTTAGTTTGGTTTTGTGTGCGTGTGCTCAGGAAAAGAAATTCAGACTAAAGGAAAACACTGTATGGATAAGGAAAATATTTAAATGATAACATGATGTGATAGCCTAAACCAAGGCCGTGACTTATTTAATAAATATCTACTGAGCTTCTGCTATGATGATTAGCCTAACAACCTGAATAAGAAAATGTGGAAGGGCTTATAACATTAGTGAGACTCTCAGGGTTACAAGAAATAGACATACCATTCAAACCAGCTCAAGTGATAAAGGGTATTTATTGGCTCCTGTTATTGAAAAGTTCAAGAATTGTTTCAGGCACTGCAGGATGCCAGTACTCAATGTCATCTCTCTCTTTATCTCTTGGCTCTGACTTCCTCTAATGCAGTTAGACAAGCTAGAAAGGGAACCCACAATTGAAAAACTTTAAGACCACATTTACAATCCCATTAAGGAAAATCTTCCTTGATATTCATGTCTTTTGGTGTCAATTTCTTTGTCTTTAAAATGAAGGATTTGAGCTATCATTTCCAAGGTTTCTTCCAAATTCAACATTTAGGTTTAGCAAATAAAAATACAGTAAATTTGAATTTCAGATATACAATGAGTAATATTTTAATGTATGTACCAAATATTGTATGGGAATATTAGTAATAAAATATTATTCATTATTTATCTGAAATTCAAGTTTAACTAGGCATCCTGAATTTTACCTGGCCACCCTAATCCTTTATATTAAATCTCATTTATTCATTTATCCATCCATCCATCCATCCATCCAAGGATTTGTTCAAACATATACTAATTGGATACTTGCTGTGTGGCCAGATGCTCTGCTAGTGGTTGGGGATATCGTGATGAGCAAAAACAGATATGTTTCCTGCTCTCATGGGACTTTCACACGCTCTGGGGAGAGTGACAATGATTATAGAACCACCAAGGTGAATGTATGGTCACTAGCTGAGTAAAGCATGTTGAAGGAAAAGAGAGCATAGTACAAAGGACCAGGGGTCAGGAAAAGATTCCCTGAGGAAGTGATGCTTGAATTAACAGAGTGGGGAAGTGTATTCGACATGTGGGAACTAACCAATACTTCTTGTCTATGTTGAGATTAATGAAATAGAGTTGGATTGAAAAATTTGTTGGCATCTTTTTTTTTTTTTTTTTTTTTTTTTTTGGTGCCGTGACTCGGATACGAACCTGTTGGCATCTTCTTGAACAGAGTTGGAGACAAACATGGGTAGTGACACCCTCTTACCTCCTTAGTCATTCTGGCTCTTGTTACACATGCAGCCTTACTTTGTGACCCTAATAGGACACTTTCCATGAGCAGTACCATCGGTGTGAACACTTCTTCAGATGTCTATATAAGGTATGTGGGCATTAGAAGATACAACTTATGACGCCAGTTCTGAAAACACATTACTGGTCCTATTTTATTTCAATTAAACTTCTGCTATAAACCATGAATAACACTTGGAATTGTTTTCCAAGTTGGGAGCCCTGGATCCTGGCATTAATTCTGCTTTAGCCACCTAGTTGAATGTGGGCATGCCATTTAACCTCCCTGTACTCCAATTTTCTCACCTATGCAATGGGATTCACATTGTAAATTCAACCTACGTCACTGGATTGTTGTAAAGATTAAAATAACATGGAACCTTATATTTTAAAAGCAAGTTTTAGTGTTCCTATGTTATTAGTCATACCAAAATAGTTACTATTATTGTTTTTCATGTGAAATAACTTATATTTCCCCTGAAGTCATATGGGGTATGTTGAAACTTGGATACATATAAATGTGACGTGAATAAATGCCTTTACAGGTTTTTCATCTGTTTAGTGAGAATATTTGCTAGTATTCCACCAATGTGGGGTTGAGGAAGTTAATGTGCTTAGAGCTTTTTAAAAAGGTTGCTACCTAAGTACAAATATAAATCCCAGTTCTTATTACTACCATTAGAGCTGATGTTTCTTTTTTTAACACATTAACATCCCTCCACTGAACAAACTGCCGAATTGTTAGAAGGACTCACATTGTCATTCCTCTCTTCTCGATGTGTCTCGCTGCTCTTGAGCTAAACAATTCTCTAGCTCCCACAGTGCTTATTTAATAAATGATGCTGTTAAGTCCCCAAAGAAAGACTTCCAATTTTCCTCTTGTATGATGGCAGTGATCAAGACCCAACATCCTGTGGGCTGGTTCAATGAGAATGTACACTTGAAACTCTTTCACTCGCTTGTTTATTGTATTTAATCTGTTAGATTTTTATAAGCTGTAGTAGTTGATGCTTTTCTTCTTCTGTTGACAATTTCCTCTTCTACTTTTTTTCCAAACTTAGAAAAAAAAGGTTAATTGCTATATATTTTTGAGCTAATTTTCTCTGACTTTTATAAAATGCTGTGAAGTAAGAAGGTTATCAGGATTTTATATATAGCTCTTAAAGTGCGCGCGCGCGCACGCACACACACACACACACACACACACACACTCACACACACACACACACACACACACACACACTATATCCTGGCTAGAAGTTGAGTAGAAATAATAGTAGGATCATGGAGTCACTAGAGAAATTGTAGAATCATAGAGTTACTAGAGAATTTTGAGATCAAGTCCAACTTCTTCATTTCACAATAGAAGAAACTGAGGCTCAGAGAGTTACACAATATAGCCAGATCACACCACCAAGGCAGCACTAAAACTTGAACTTCCTGAGGACCAAAGGTGAGGTAGAGTGTGTGGCAAAATGGCTATAACCAATAAAGGCTACAAAGACTATCAAAGAGATCGTAAGACCAACCCCCAATGGATTTATGGCTTAGAACCAGCAGAAGACCAGCTCCATCCAACATGGTGACTAATTTCACCTTGCCAGAATCCCTAGCCTCATTATATTCTCATTCTAATGCATTAGCATACTAAATGACACACCCCATGCCACCATGAGCAGAAATGGAAAGTACATATAAGGATACAACATGGTCAATGAAGCGGTTTCAAGAAGTCTCCACCCCTTTCCTGGAAAAATCTTGAATATTCCTCCCCCTTATTGAATGCCCTACCCCTTGATTAAATGAACTCAATAAAAGAAGTAAATCCCATTAGGATAGACACCCCATATTGGTTCTAACATGTGATCACATGACCTTGCTTTTTATCCACAGTGATCGATACAGGAGAGAGGCACATGACCTAAGCAGGACAATCCGAGTCTTCTTCTGGGATGTTTTTTAAATGGAAATGTGAGAAAGAAGCTCTTTTCTCAAAAAAAGGGGTCAGCAAATTATGTCCTCTCCAAATTCAGCCCACTGCCTGCTTTATTTCTGCTTTTTGAAATAATCATAGACTCATAGGAAATTTCAAAAATAGTAAGGAGATCCCAATACCCATCATTCAGCTTCTTCCAATGACAAAATATTCTGTAACTATAGTACATGATTGACACAATGAAACCGACACAGGCACAATACAGTTAACCAGACTACAGCCCTTACTCAGACTTCACCAGTTTTTCACTTTTTAAAAATGTCTTTGTATATAGTTCTATCCTATTTACAGAATCATATAACCACCATCACAATCAACACACAGAACCGGTCCATCGCCACTTTATATTAGTGGCCCTAATCTCTGAGAACCATTGGTATGTTTAATGATTTTTCTTTTCCAACGTTTAAAAATGTAAGGGACAACAATTTAGTTTAAAGTCACTTTTTGCCTTCCAAATATTTATTTTACATTTTTATCGAGGTGAAAAAAACACAGAAGTTCTCCTCCTGTGGAATGGTACCCACAATTTGCACAAGTTTTACAAGATGAAAAAGTTCTGGAGATTGGTTGCACTGCAATGTGAAAGTACTTAACATAACTGAGCTGTACACTTGAAAATGGTTAAAAGGTATATTTTATGTTATGTGTACTTTATTTACCAAAGTTGAAAAAAAGAGGGAATAAAAGGAATGAAATACTTATAAACTATGAAATAAACTATGAAATCGATAAACTATGAAAACATTATGGGAAGCAAGAGAAGCCAGACACAAAAGGTCACATGTTACATAATCCCATTTATAAGAAATGTAAAGAACAGGCAAATCCATGGAGACAAAAAGCAGGTTAGTGGTTGCCATAGGTGAAGGGAGTGGAGAATGAGGAATGACCACTGATGGTACAGAGCTTTCTTTTGGAGTGATTAAAATGATGAGATAATGGAGAGTAATGGTGATGGTTGCACAACTTTGTGTATATACTAAAGACCACTGAATTGTATACTTTTAAGGGTGGGTTTTATGGTATCTGAGTTATATCTCAATAAAGATGTTATTTTTTAAAAACGCTGCAGTGGGTGTCAGAGCACCTCAGGTGCTAGGGCCCCAGACAATCACACTCCCTGTAGTTGCAGATTCTGAGGTGCGTTCTCGTGGCTACCACACATGATGCTCTATCACAAGTCTATTTTTGGTGTTGATTATGATAATAGTTACCTAAAATACATTAAGTGCAGACCTGAGCAAGGAAATGGACTAAATTATTTCCCCCACGATTTCTTTCTCCAAGCTTCGGTAAATGCATGGTCTGAATTTCCCACTGAGAATAGATGAGTGTCGCTGCTGCTATTTCACTGCTGCGACCATTTTGATTCTGAGAGAGCAAAGGATATATATCAGCAGAAAATATGAAATGGTTTCAGATCTCCTTTGTGACCCTAATAAACATAAAAAGTACCATGAGACAACTTGTATTTTCAACTGCTGATCAGAACCACACTTATGCAAACTGCCGGTGGGGTCGTTACTGTCATCATCCTCACTTTGGGCAAATCAAATGGTCGTAAGGAAGGATGGGATGTGCCCTGCTGAAATGAGATGGGAATGCTTGTGGCGCAAGGTACATGCTAATTTTTTAAAGTTCCAGATGTACTAGTTTTAGTGGAAGATAAATCAAAATATAATTTAAAAATTTTTTTCCAAAGAGGTGGAAGAGACAAAAGGAGAGACTAGTAATCAAGGTTAGATATTTCTGAAATTACTCTACTTAGATATTTGACTTTGGAATCATGTAAGTGTTTTAGATGATTCACATAAAATAACTACAAAAGTAAAAAATGAAACTAATGAACCCCACTGTGGATTGAGTGGGTATCTTAACCACACAGAGAACTATTTCAAGGTACTTCAAAACATAATAATTTGACTGGGATGCATCCTATAACATAAAAACAACAAAACAAAACAAAAAACACACTGCAAAAACTCTGTAGGACAAATGACCCAGTTCTTTCAACCAATAATTTACAAGGAGAAAAACGGAGACTTTCTTAAGAAACTTAAGAAAAACATCAACCAAACTTAAGAAAAACATCAACCATTTTGATCTTGATGACAAAACTCTGAAAAAATATTAATGAGGCAGTTGAAATTTGAACTCTGATTGGATATTTGATGATATACAGAAAGTATCATTGGTTTTTAGTGATACTGATGTTGTGGTTATGTGTAATAAAAGATCTCTTATCTTTTAGAGACATATCCTAAAATTTTTACAGAATAAATGTAAACAGATTGCCTAGATTTAGCTTTAAAGTAATCCAGTAGGGACAGAAAATGGAGAAGAGCATAAATAGCAGAAGATTTGCCAAATACTGATAACTCGAGAAGCCGGAGATTCCATTAAACTAGTGTCTATTTTTTGTATATGTCTGACGTTTTCCATAAGAAAAGGTTTTTTAATGGCTAGTTCATCTTTTAGATTCAGATATAGGTCTGAAACCATTTGGTGTTTTCTGCTGCTGTATCTTCTTTATTCTCCGGGTCAGAATGTTCGGAGCATAGAAAGGGTGGCAGCACGCTGTGGTGCTTTGTTCTTTGACTACCTCTCTCACCCTTTGACAAGTTGCCTAAACTTTCTTTCCCATCACAATAGCAGTGAGACCACTTAGGTAGGTGTCCAGTTGCCATTTGCCATTCAGTGTACACTATGAAGTGATCATGGCATCCAAAGAACCACAAACGATGGTTGTCCACAGGTGAATAAAATACAGTTCTTGTCTTCAGGGAGCTTATACTCTCTTGGGGAGGTGATCATATCATTCATAACAAGTAAGTTATTATTATACTGTTAGCACAACATATAGAGGGACCTGAAGAAGGGATTGACACGTTATATCTTGGGATGGAATTGAAGAAAACCTTCATGAAAAAGGTGGGCTTTACACAACATTTTGAAAGAATGAAAATGTGCTTTCCAGGTTGACAACTCAAGCAAAGATAGACAGGCCTGGAAGAGCCTGGCATGTTTGAGGGACTAAACACAGCATCTCATGTCTCTAGAGATGTTAGTAAAATTCCTGTGTATTTCAAATAATTACTGTCTTATTAATGGGAATTTTCAATTCAATAAACTTTCAGTTGAGTTAAATGACTACCTAGCAAGGCAAATGAATAACTGAAAACACTCTATCATTTAAGCACTTTCTATGCTTTTAATACTCTGCCAGAGTCTGTGGAGGGTCCAAAGGAAAAATAGAAAAGACTCCTACAGGATTTTCTGGCCTTGTGAGATGGGTAGGATTTACATGTGTGGAATAATTACAGAGAATGATTAGAGAATTCCTGAGGAAGGAAGAAGAGTTTCAAAGAGACTTAGGAAGAAAAAAATAGGCCAGGGTTTTGTTCTAAGCAAATTTTGTTGGTAATGACAGCTAACACTGAGGGCTCCTGAGCATGCCAGGCCGTGGGTGATGCACTTACACACACTACCTCACTTCAGTGCACATTGATAAGCAGAAAAAATCTAGATCCCAGGGACTGTACAATAAATATTTTTCTTCCACAGTTAAACTATAGATACTGAGAACATCATTCCCCAGGTTTGCCTCACTCAACCTTAGCTGGTCTCTAGTTGTACATGTATGCCTGTGGGAGGGTGGGCAGGAGTGGGGGCTGGAAGGGTATGTCAGGGGATGAGAGTGACCCTAGGAAGTCTTTGACTCCCCTAAAATTATGGTGAGACTTGGTGTGAACAGATGAGCTGGGCCAAAGGGGTTCCTTCTCTAGGCAAACTGATGTGCAAACATAGGAGTTGGAAGAGGAGAGAAGGGAACAAATACTAGTACAGGAAGAGCAAGAAGCCGAGTCACATTAATGGCTAAACACCAGTGAGAAGCCCCTATGGCCCAACCCAACTACCCATTCTGCTTTTTCTGTCTAATTATTTGGATTTTTCATGGTCATTAAGCTGGTGAAGGAAATAGACATAGAAAACTATGTAAAGTAAATGCATGCAAATTCAGGGCAGAAAAGAAGCCTGGAGAATGGAAACCAGCTGACTTTTGGGTGTAATTGTGATTTTTAAAAAAATATATTTTATTGATTTTCTACAGAGAGGAAGGGAGAGGGATAGAGAGTTAGAAACATCGATGAGAGAGAAACATCGATCAGCCGCCTCCTGCACATGCCCCACTGGGGATGTGCCCACAACCAAGGCACATGCCCTTGACCAGAATCGAACCCGGGACCCTAAGTCCTCAGGACGATGCTCTATCCACTGAGCCAAACCGGTTAGGCTGGAATTGTGATTTTTTTACCTTTTAAAAATGTTAGCAAATTATAGTATTGTGCTAATAAGCAGAGGGAACATTCTAAAGCATACAATAATCTGGACTTATAACGGACAGACTGCTCTTAAAGATTGAGAGGAAACAGGGAGAGAGAATAGAAGAATAAGGTCTGAATAATCTTTAAATTTTGGTAAAGATTAGTAGATTTCTTGTCATTTCTTGACTGGGAAGAAATGACAAGAAATTATGATATTTAGAAATCACATTAAAACAAAGCTATGGCATCTCTCTCATGTAGAATTTGGGTAACTCCTTTTGTTAAATGGGTGTGCAAAAAGGGGATAGTTTCCCTCAAACTGAACAATTTCAATGTTTGATTTGAGGCCAGATCCCTTTTTGCAGGCCAGATCCCTTTTTGGTCTGATGAATACAGCAAATGCTGCCTCTCCTACTTGTCCTCTTTCTGGATTATTTGCTTACTCTGGGAATAAAAGGCTGCATGGTTTGTGAACCAGTTGTTACCCTTTGCCTGCATATCATGTTAGCTTTTTTGTCAGAAAAATCACAAGAGTATATAAAAGTTTTTGATGAATAGAGCCCTTTATTTTTAGGAGAAAATGGATGGAACAGTTTGGGGCTTTGGGGCTGCATACTGCTCTCATGTGAGCACCTCCCACGGCCTTGACTTTTTATTCTGGAGTATGCGGCGCCAGGATTTACATGGCGCTGTGGGGAACAACTGGATTTAGCATAAGTAAGAATATCTGCTCTTCCCCTGGGGAGAGACAGAAAGGATAAGTGCACAAGGAACAGAGACAATATTACCAGGAGTTGTATTCCTGTTCAGCTCTTTTATTCTCTCTGAATGCGGGATTCTGTTGCAAATAATAAAAGCAAGAAGCCGGTTGGCTTAGAGCCAACGTCTGGGATTAGCAGAAGAAACTATTTTATTTTGGGCTAAAAATATATCTGTCAGTGATGGTTTTATAAATTATACACATGGCCATTTGGGTTAAAAATTGTTGTTTTTTGTGTTGTTGTTTTTTTGTAAGTTGTGCCAGGAAGTACAAACTAATCATTTGAACTAGGCAGAGAAAGACGAATTTCCATCAGAGTACCTGGGAATCCAGATGGTGTCTTGCACACACCGGTTACTGCTTGCCACACTTTCTCAGTGTACACCGGGTCTCTGAGTTTGGGTTGGATTTTTAGTATTCCCTTAATAAACTGCTTCTTTTTTCTTCCTTAGTTCAAATTGTGAGATATTTTTTACTATAACACTCTAAAACCAAATAATGTCATTTTTTTCCTTTTGACTCTCATCTCAAATATTCACTCCTCTCCCCTCACCCCCGCCCATAAAACACATTGAATTGGTTGTAAGAGAAATGTGGGTTGGAAACCCAGCTTCCCTGCATGCTCCCTACCTTTGTTATCCTTGGGAAGTTACTTAATTTATCTTCAATTTCTTCATTATAAATGAAGGCTAATAATAGCACACATCTCACCGGGTTTTGTGAAGATTAATGAGACAATACATAAAGAGCAGTTTGCAATGCATCTATGCAATGGGAGTTTGCATAGTCAGATAAGTACCCCCAAATTTTTTATCTTGATGATTGTTGTGGGGTAAAGTGGTATTCAGAGGGAAATTTATAGCTTAAAAATATAAAAAATAAAAAAGCCTTAAAAGTGAAATAAGCATTCAATGTAAAACATTAGAAAAAGACAAAGAAAGTGTTTATGTTATAAGTACAATGACTTCTGTTTCTGGCTATAAGGAAGACTAAATGCACAGAGAAAGTCTTCCAGTACGGAACTAAAAATTCTGGATGAAACACACTTCTATCTTTTAAAATACTTGGCTAGCCTATTGGGAGAAGGAGGCATATCCTTGCCATAAGTAATAAGAAAATAAAAATTTAGAGAAGTATAAGGCCATCTGTTGCTGGTGTTTGCCATGGAGGTCTGTGGCTATGTTAGGAGGCCACCTGGTGAGGAGATGGACAAAAACATGAGGCCTGTAGAAGCTGAGAAGATGGACTGGAAAATGTTCACATGAAGCCACATTTCCAGAAAGGTTCTATTAGGTTCATTTAAGAGGGTTGAACTGGGGTTCGGTGGTAAGAGCATGAGAGGGAGAGAGAGAGAGAGGGGGGCGGGGGGGGGGGGGTTCCC
>NW_005353838.1:4963098-4977221 GCF_000412655.1 Myotis brandtii | reverse complement strand
TTAGATCTAAATAAAAAGTAAAAATGAGGAGAATACTTGGAGAATATTTAACTACATGTGTTTGGGGCCAGAATTGATACCATCTGTTGCCCACCCTCCAATAAATCTAAGCCAAATATTTGGTTCAGTGTGCTCCCAAATATTTGGTTAACAGGAGGAACAGGGCATCAAAATAAATCTAAAGAAGGTAAAAGAATGAAAATAATAAGAGAAAGAATCAATAAAATAGAACATGAAGAAACAATAAAGTACATCTTTTGAAAAGACTAATAGTACTGACAAACCTGCAGAGAGCTTGACCAAGAAAGAGAAGAAAATACAAACATTAGCAATGAAAAGAAGGCATGACTTAGGTGCTAAAAGGATGTAAGAAAACAATTGGAGCCTCTTTCTCAATAAATTTGAAAACAGGTGAAATGCACAGATTCCTAGAGCAGTTTCCTAGGCTTTCGTGTGTATCTGAACCACCTGGGAGGCTTTCAAATCCAGATTGCTGGGACTCACCCCTAGAGTACCTCCTTTAGTAGCTTTGAGATGGGGTTTAAAAATCTGCATTTTTAGCAAGTTTCCAGGTGATGAAACACTGAGAACACAGTCCTAGAAAATAAATATTACCAAACACACTCCAGAGGAAATTGAAATTTTATAATCCAGCGTTTTCCTACCCTTTTCTTTACGCCCCCCCCCCCCCCCCCCACAAAACCCACACAATAATATTGTATGGCACACGGGTAAACAAACGAGGCTGCTCTTGGCTGGGGGTAATCTGCTCTTGACTATATTTTTTCCACATCTGCCCTGACCTACCTGCTCTGGGCAGCCTCAGTGGTTGAAGGATCAATACCTTGGGCTCACCTGTAATCCCTACTCTGCATATCAGTGTGCCTTGGTGCACCTGTTGGGGAAGCCTGTGCTAGGATTTATACTCAGATGTAGTTGTCTATTGCAGCATAAAAAATTACCCTCAGCAAATAAATGGTGACAGAAGTGAATTTGACTGTGGGTGGTGGGCACACAATGCCATATACTGATCATGTGTCATAGAAATGTACATTTGAAACCTACATAATCTTATTAACCAATGTCATCTGAATAAATTTAATAAAAATTTACAAATCACTCTCAGATTTCACAGTTTACAACAACGTATATTTATTACTCACAATTTCTCTGGGTCAGGAATCCAGGTGTGGCTTAGCTGGATCCTCTGGCTCAGGGGTCTTCTGGGGGAAGAATCTGCTCCAAAGTTCACTCACTCAGTTGTTGACAGGGGTCAGTTCTCCATGGTCTGCAAACTGCGGCTCGCGAGCCACATGCGGCTCTTTGGCCCCTTGAGTGTGGCTCTTCCTAAGCCTTAGGAGTACCCTAATTAAGTTAATAACAATGTACCTACCTATGTAGTTTAAGTTTAAAAAATTTGGCTCTCAAAAGAAATTTCAATCGTTGTACTGTTGATATGTGGCTTTGTTGACTAACGAGTTTGCCGACCACTGTAGGCTATTGGCGGTAGCCCTCAATTCATGGCCACGTTGATCTCTCTGTGGTTATCGCTTGCTGTAACAACTTGCTTCTTGCAAGTAAGAAGAGATAGAGAGAATGAGAGCTAGGCAGAGTCAGTTTTTGAAACTTCACCTCAGAGGTGGCCCGTTATATTTGCTGTGTTCTATTGGTTAGAAGTAAACCACTAGGTGCAGCCCACCCTTAAGGGGAGGGAATTACATGTGGCCATGAAAACTAGGAGGTGAAGATGATTGGGGGAGTCTTAGAAGCCTGCTTACTACACAGGAAGAGAAATTGCTAGGTGGTAGGGTTAATGCATATGTTCAGCTTCACTGGGTCGTTCCAGATTACTCTCCAGCAGTCTGAAAGTTCCCATTACTACAAATTCTCACCAACACCAAGACTTTAAAATTTTCACCAATCTGGTGGGAATAAAACAGGAACTTGTATTTCTCTAGTAACTAATGAAGTTTGAGCATATTTTCAAATGTTTATTTACCACCGAGATGCGTTCTGTTCAAGGCTGTTCATATTTGTCCATTTTATGTTAGATTTTCATCTTTTTCTTATTGATTTAAAGGTGCACATGTGGCTGGATACTAACCCTGAATCCGCCATATGTGTAGTGAGTGTCTTCCTCCAGATTTGGCTTCTGTTTTCACTCTGTTGATTTCTTTTGGGGAACAGTTTTATTATTTTAATGTAGTTGAATTTATGCTTCCAGTTTTGTGTTAAGAAATCCTTTGTTACCTCCAAGTTAGAAAGAGAAATTCTACATATTCTTTCAACATTTTAAAGTTTTGTCTTTAAGTCCTTTGTCATCTAGAATTGATTTTTGTCTATAGAGTGAGGTAGGAATTCACTTAATTTTCCCCTCATATGGCTAATCAATTAATATTTTCCTAATAGTCTGTCCCTGCTTCCTAATATGCAGTGCCATAGTTAGATTCTTTATACAGGGTGTCCCCCAAAAATGTATACACACTTTAACAGCTGCTAGCTCCATTGATGCTTGTTTCTTTTCAGATTTAACCCATTGGAATTAATAATTATTCAAAGTGTGTATACATTTTTTGGAACACCCTATATATTCATCTATTCATGAGTTTTATTCTAGACTCTGTTTTGGCCCACTGATCTATCTCTGAATGAATAACATGCTCTTAATTATTAATGACTTTCTAAAACATCTTGCTATCATTGCTTTTACTTGTTCTCCAGGATTGTTTGGACCATTCTTGGCTCTTTACTGTCCTATATTTTAGGATTAGCATGTCAAGTTCCATGAATAGAATACCATTAAATCTATAGATTGTTTTAGGAAAATACTGTTTACATCTTCCTAATGTCTTTCCTGAAGTTTTATGATTTTTTTCCATAGACAGCTTGTACATCTTTCGTTAGATCTATTCCAAGGTGCCTTCTATTTTTTGGTGGTGTTGTAATTAGCATCGTGCTTTGAATTGTGTCTTCCATATATTTGTTACTGAAATATAGATTTGCAATTGTATTTTGTTTATTATATTTTGACAGTTTATTTTTCTAGTTCTTACCTAGTTTTAGTATCAAGGTACCAGCCTCAGGTGATAAATTGGACCATATTCCTTCTTTTTCTACCATTTTGCAAGATTTCATGTATGATTGGAATAAGCTTTTGAGTGTTTGCCTGTGCCTGCCTTTAGAAATATCTAGGCCTTGTCCTAGCCGGTTTTTCTCAGTGGTTAGAGTGTCGGCCCAAGGACTGAAGGGTCTTGGGTTCAATTCCAGTCAAGACACTTATCTGGGTTGCAGGCTCAATCCCCGGCCCTGGTCAGGGCGGGTGTGGGAGGCAACCAATTGATGTGTCTCTCTCACATAGATGTTTGTCTCTCTGTGTTTCTCCCCCTCCCTTCCACTCTCTCTAAAAAAGCAACGGAAAAAATATCCTCAGGTGAGGACTAACAACAACAACAAAAAAGAAATATCCAAGCCCAGTATTTTCTTTGTAGGAAGACATAACTACTAATCAAATTTTCTTAATGGTAATAGCAGGGTTTTCTATCCGGTTTGCCATGTAAGGAAACTGATATTTCTGAATGGGCTTCAGAGAGTCTAAACCCTCACTCAGCCTTCCAAGGCAGATAGCTGAGAGGGACATGGGGCTGCAGGAGCCCCTGGCCAAGTTGCCTCTGGTCATAAACATTCTCATCCCTTTACCCCACTGTGCTTTTGATGTTTATTACTGACTTCTCTATGAAGCTCTTGCACATCTCTTACTGGATTTATTCCTTATAATTTTTTGTCATTGTAATTGGCATCTTTCTTTTAATTGTTTTTTCTAAATATTTATTGCTAAAGTGTAGATTTGCAATTTTAATTTTTCTGTTGATCTTATTTATGGCAAACTTACTACGCTCTCTTATTAATTCTAATATTCTTTGTCTATAATAGCTATTGTGTGTGTGTGTTCCATGATGGGAAGAAAATTGGGAAGCTTGCCTTGGGGAAAGTCTAACCTTAGTTTCCTTGTCTGTAACATGGGTTGAAAAGGTACCTGCTTCAAAGGATTTTTATGAAGATTAAATGAGTTAATCCAAATTAGGCAACAGAACAGTACTGGGGACACAGCAAGTGTGTAATTATTGCTAGCTGTTATCCTTATTTTTACATCCTTCCTTTTTCTTTACTTAAGACCTTATGTTTCCTTCCTTCAGGCTCAACCTGATACCCTAGGTCCGTGGTCGGCAAACCGCGGCTCGAGAACCACATGCAGCTCTTTGGCCCCTTGAGTGTGGCTCTTCCACAAAATACCACGTGCGGGCGTGCGTACAGTGCGATTGAAACTTCATGGCCCATGCGCAGAAGTTGGTTTTCGGCCTGGGCGAGTCTATTTTGAAGAAGTACTGTTGATATTTGGCTCTGTTGACTAATGAGATTGCCTACCACTGCCCTAGGTCATCAGCAGTGGCTTTTGACCTTTGTGGGATCTTATATCCACTTTTAGGTCCTGAAAGAAGCTTTGGTTCTCTACCCCAGGGAAATACAAAAACACCACTGCCCTAGGTCATCAGCAGTGGCTTTTGACCTTTTGTGAGATCTTATATCCACTTTTAGATCCTGAGAAAAGCTTTGGTTCCCTACCCCAGGGAAATAAAAAAACACATAATTTTCAAATAATTTGAGGAAGGTCAAGATCCCCTTATCAATGTGCAAGGATCTCCCCCTGCTTCCAAAAGATTTATGGCACCAGGTTAAGCATCCTGCTGTAGAACCATCTCCCAGTTTTCTAGAGGGGTTGAAGCTGTTCTGGTGGGACACCCTGGGGTGTGGGATGAATTTACTTTGCTCCTAGTCTGGCTATGACATTGTGCTTCCGTTCTGAGAAACGGGATTCAGTCCTGCTCCTCTGACCTGCCTCTCAGACCAGCTTTGGGGGTCAGGTCTTACTTCTTGTTCTTGAGCCTGTGCCTTGGCAGACTGCTCAGGCCCCAGGAGACCCCTGAGAGGGCCGCCCTGCCCTGTTCACGTAAACCTCTAGGGCAGGTGTTCCCAACACTGGCACTACTGACACGTTGTGCTAGACAATTTTGTATTGTGTGTCTGTGTGTAGGGGCTGCTCTATGCATTATAAAATGTTTAACAGCATCCCTGGCCTCTAATCATTAGATGCCATTGGCATCCCCAATTATAGCAACTAAACATCTCTCCAGGCATTGCCCCCTGGAGAGACAAGATCCCCTCCAGTAGGGAATCACTACTCTGGGGCCTGAAGTCCTGTCCTTGAACTCCTGCTTGATGCCTGGAGTCCTACTATCTGCTGACAGTCTCCTTAATACCAACTATAAGCCTAGTCCCCAAACATAGCTTGCTCCTGGATTTCCCAGTGCTAGGTTCTGCCTCCTATACAGACGCCACTGTAATTCTTGCAGCATATTTCTGGTGACAACAGCTTGCCTGGACTGCCAACTGTTGTGTTTCAAAATACTATTTTCTCTGGCTTGAGTGAATGACCCTCGCCTCCTCACTCCCCCACTAAACAGCTAGCTTTCCTGCAGGGATGAGGTGGGGCTGATTTCAGTCTTTGATCCAGTTGGGATCCAATTAGTTCTCCCGAGAGTGGCTGTGTCGTGAGATAGGACAATGAGGCTTTGTTTGTTTTCCTTGGGAAAGTCATCTTCCTGGTGGTTTTCTGTGAGAGAGCCTGTCCTTTCCCTATGTACGTGGAGATAGAGTTTTCTGAAGGCAGTAAATTGCCCCATTCTACAGTGCAGCAAGTCAGTCAGGAATGAGCAGCAGAACCACGGAATTGCAGCCTTAATAGATGCCAACAGCACAAAGGTGGTGAGCTTCATAATGGAGCTTTAGAGAGAGCGAGAAAGATTGATGGACTGAAAGCTAAGAGCAGAGAACGGAATGGGGGAAAGAACATTGTGTAATGCTTTTCACAGAGGACATACCTAAGAACCACAGGAGAGAGAGAGCGCGCAGAACAAGAAAGTACAGGACAAATTGTACCTTGTAATATTCTAAACCTGGCCTTGTTGATTATAGCGGGGTAGGGGGTGCTGGGAGGGCCCAGGGTCTGAAAGGCTGACACAGATATTGATATTGGGAGGAAATCCACTCAAACAAGTAAGAACTGGTATTCAATGGCTTTAACAAGTTGGAAGATGATTTCTCGCTCATGTGAAAGTATGGTGGCTTTCCTTTGCAAATCGTCAAGGGCTCAGCTTTTTCACCTCTTGCTGTTCTGTCATCTTTTACGTGTTGATCTCATCTTCATGACCAAGAAGGTTCGTTCCCACACCAGTATTCCTGCTGGCAGAAAGGGAAAGAAGGGAAGACAAACCTCTCCGCTTAAAGGCATAACCCAGAAGTTGTCCACGTTATTTTTGCTCATATCCCATTGGCCAGAACTTAGTCCTATAGTGATAACTAACTTCCAAGGAAGCTGGAGATTCTGGAAGGCCACCTGCCAGATAAAAATCAGGGATTCTCGCCCGGAAATTCCTCTACAGGACTAGCCTGAGGGCCCCTTGTCCTCAGTCTTTCCTCTAAGTCAGTGGTTCTCAACCTGTGGGTCACTCCCCTTGTCCTCAGTCTTTCCTCTAAGTCAGTGGTTCTTAACCTGTGGGTCGCTACCCCTTTGGGCGTCAAACAACCCTTTCACAGGGGTCTCCTAAGACCATCGGAAAACACATATATAATTACATATTGTTTTTGTGATGAATCACTATGCTTCAATTATGTTCAATTTGTAACAATGAAATTGGGGGTCACCACAACATGAGGAACTGTATTAAAGGGTCGGGGCGTTAGGAAGGTTGAGAACCACTGCTTCAGTTCCCCAAGTGCCCCTAGAACCTGTTTGGCAGATCCATTCTTGGAAGACAGAAGAGAGATGGGAAAAGAGTGGGCAAAGATGGAGTCCTCTTTAACAAAAAAGGGTTGCTAAACACTTGCGTTTTGTTAACATAAAAGACAGGCGACTTGAAGTCTAACACCACAGGCAAGCCCAGTGACCGGATCTTGAGCTAGGGCCCATTTCTACCAGCTAATCGTTGTTGTGAAACTCCAGGGAGAACTGAGGCCATGTTGTGTTTCTGTTGGTTGTGATTAAACCTGAATAATTTTTCACTGAAAATAGTCACAATGTTATCTAATCCCAGCACTAAAAGAAACAACCAAATCCACTTGGAAACCAGACCGCCTTCATTGATAACGAAGAAGTCAATGGTGGCCTGTTGTTCTTGGAGGCCACTGGTTGGTAGCCGGGGAGCTGCTGCCACCTCGTGGATATTCCAGAAAGCGCAGCCAGGGAGGCGGCCTCGGCCACGCCAATGGCGCGCGCTGCACAGCCCAGTCAGTCACACCTCGGTGATGCTTCAGCTGAGCTCACTTATAACCTTGGAAGACCAAGGGCCCCGGCGGTTTATTATGGGTTTGCGGTGTTTATTAATCCACAACGGTACTGTTTTTGATAGACAACCTAAGATTAAGGCCAATAAAGGACTCTGGGAAGGTGGACCGAATAATTTCCTTGACTTGAGAACAAAGAAGAAAGTCAGTAAATAGTACCTGGATCTTCCAGTAATTACTCCATCTTATAAATTACTGTTTTTCTCTTATTCCGGCCCGCAGTCTGTCATTCTAGAAAGGATGATATATTAATTTTTAGCTGAGCAATACCCACGGGGAGTAATCAGAGTCGGCGCTGTACAGGTGTTTTTCCAACGAAAAAGGTTACTATTGGAATTATTTATAATCAACATCAGAACACTGAATATTAACGAAGTGATTTTCTTCTGCTCATTAGGGATCAGGAGATGCATGTTGTTTTGGCTGACATTTGAAAGGTCATGCCTGATCCAAGAAAGCAGCTCCCCACTTCAAAATGCTGTCACCGTTCCTTCCTGTCCATTTCCTTTTTCTTTTAAATGTTATTTGACATTCAATTATTGTGAAATTGTTAGGTCATACACAATGGTAGAAGAATATGACGTTGATCGTGCCTGACCCTATCACTCAGCTCTAGGAAACACAATATTATCAATACAGGTGAAGCCCTCTGGGTACTCCGATTGTGTTCCCTTCCTTCTCATTACTTCATGGTTCCCACTCCCCTAAATTGGCTGTTAATCATACCTATTTATTTCTTAATACTTTTATCAATAAATATGTATCCACAAACAATATAAAGTATCAGATTTTGTGTTTTTAAAACTTTATTTCAATGTGTTTTTTTTTGTAACTTGGATTTTTCATTCAATGTTATGAGTGTGAGATTCATCCATTGCCTCGGTTTCCTAGGCCGCCATACAAATTGCCACACACTTGGTGGCTTACACAGCAGAAATGCTTTCTCTCGCCGTCTGAGGTCTGAAAGCCTGAAATCAAGGTGTCCTCAGGGCTGCACTTGCTCTGGGCCTCTGAGAGAGAATCTGTCCCTTGCCTTTTCCAGCTTCTGGTGACTCCAGACAGTCTTGATTTGTGGCTACATAACTCCAATCTCGGTTTCCGTCTTCACAAGGCCTTCTGCTCCCTGCTTGTGTCTTCCTCTCCTCTTATAAGGACGCTTGTCATTGGATTTAGGGCCCGCCCATATACTCCACGATGGTCTCCTCTCAAGACCCTTACTGACATCTGCAAAGCTCCCAGAGAGTATGTGGTGGAGGTGGGTTTCCACCCCAGGCCTCTGACTGACTCCTCTCACCATGGATTACAAGGCCTCTAA
This sequence comes from Myotis brandtii, assembly GCF_000412655.1. Lineage (NCBI taxonomy): Eukaryota > Metazoa > Chordata > Mammalia > Chiroptera > Vespertilionidae > Myotis > Myotis brandtii. The sequence goes on along the minus strand of NW_005353838.1, from coordinate 4,968,508 downwards.
GTGCAGATAGCAGGGACTTCTGGCCATTTAATGGGTATTTAATGTGACATTGGTTTTAATGCTTAGCCCATATAGGAGGAAGCTAACTAGTGTTGAGAAGCTACAGTGTGAGAGAATGGTGTGCTGGCTGGGGAGGCAGGAAATCTGAGTTCTGAGGTCAATACTCAGTTGACTTCCAAACTCCAAGCACAGGATTCTATTTTGTTCCTGTTCCTCTTCCAGGCCACTCCCTGATCTAACCAGCAGGGAGATCAGTGAGACAACCAACCACCCATCCACTTCTTTTAAAGAAGAAGATAAAAAATACCTAGGTTTTTCAGGATGATCACTTAGTAAGTTATATAATGTCTGATCACTGGGTGGACACCTGAAACTAATACAATATTGTATGTCAACTGCAATTGAAAGTTAAAAATGATTTAAATTAAAAGTAAAAAAAAAAAATTTAAAGTAAAAATAAAAAACAACAACATTGTAGGCTTCTTATCAATCAATTTATAACCAACTCTGTTAGGCAAAAGCCACACCCATAAGTCTCCTTTAGCCCTTCTCCACCTCACACTCTCCAAAGCTGTAGGCCTTTTGTCTGCTTGTAAAGGTCTACGAAGCAACTTTCTGAGGTTTTAACAGTTTTGTAGTCACATCCCTGGCTTCACCTGTGGACTGTTTTCCTGACAGCACTCTGGATTTGATCCTACTTGGAAGCCATTTCATTTCCTATATGAGGGGGTGAGGAAGGAGAAACAGTTATTTTCAAATCCATTCCAAGTCAAGTCTCTTCCATCACCATTTATCGCCCCTTTACTCTCTTCTACCTCCTCCCACCCCTCTTTCCCTCTGGTAATTACCATACTGTTGTCTGTGTCTATGAGTTTTTTGGTGTGTGTGTGTTTAATATATTTTATTGATTTTTTACAGAGAAGAAGGGAGAGGGATAGAGAGTTAGAAACATCGATGAGAGAAACATCGATCAGCTGCCCCCTGCACGCCCCCTACTGGGTATGTACCCACAACCAAGGTACATGCCCTTGACCAGAATTGAACCTGGGTCCCTTCAGTCCGAGGCCGACGCTCTATCCACTGAGCCAAACCGGTCAGGGCTTGGTGTGTTTTTTTGTTTGTTTGGTTGTTTTTTTTGCTTAATCACTTCACCTTTTTCACCTAGCACCCCTTCACCCCTCCCTTCTGACAGCTGTCAGTCTGTTCTCTGTATCAATGAGTCTGTTTCTATTTTGTTTGTTAGTTTATTTTGTTTGTTAGATTCCACATCTGAGTGAAATCATATGGTACTTGTGTTTCTCTGACTGGCTTATTAGCATAATACTCTTTAATAGTTCTTTCTTATCTCCTGCATTTTACTACAGTCAGTGAGAAAAACCAGGCAGCCCCTTCAACACTCTTCCTGAAGTTCTCCTTAGATAGGTTATTCAACTAATTTGGTACATTTTCTATTTTCCATGTTACCACTGATAACAGTGTTGCTAAACTTTCTACTACTATCTATGACATCTCCCAATAACATTTTTCTCACTTTCCTGTCAGCCTTAACCAATAACTTCAAGAACCACAAGGTTTTCATGAACAGTCTCTTATATACCCTCCCAAATTCTGCCTGCCACCAAGACCTGAAGTCATTGCTACATGTTTTCAGTTTTTATTATGGTACCAAAATCTGTTCCAGTTATCTCTTGCTACATAACAAACCACTCAAAAACGTAATGGCGTAAACATTACACTGACAACATCGTTTGACTCATGAATCTACAATTTTGGAAGAACTTGAAGAAGACAGTTTCTCTCTACTCAGTGTCGGCTGAGGTGGCTGAAAGATTGGGGGCTCTATTAGTCTGAAAACACACTCATTCACATGTCTGGTGGCTGATGTTGGCCGTCAGCTGGGAGCTTATCTGGACTGTTGTTGGAATGGCCACACCAAGACCTTCCCATGGGGCAGCCTGGCTTGTTCACCAAATGGTGAAGTGGTTGGGTTCCAAGAGGAAGCATCCCAAGAGGGAGTGCCAGGGGAAACCTAGTGTCAGAAGTCAGGCATCATTTGCACCACGTTCCATTCTTTAGACGTGAGTCGCTAAGCCTGGCCCATGCTTAAGGAATTGGACTCCGTATTCTGATGGGAGGCGTGTCAAAGAATTTGAGGACCTGCTTTAAAATCATCGTAAAACAGAGACATGGAAGCATAGGACCAAAGAACTTGTATGCATATATGCATAACCCAGGAACTTAGACAATATAGTGGTGAAGGCCTGGGGCGGGGGTTGGGGACAGGCTAGAAGGGGTCAATGGGGGCAAGAGGGGGAAACATGTAATACTTTCAACAATAAAGATTTAATTAAAAAATAAAATAAAGTCACCATACAAAGGTATCCTTCGCTCCATTTTACAGACGTAGAAGCTGTAAGTCAGAGAGACAGACTTGCTAAGGTCTTACAGTTAGTAAGTGATAAGGCTTGGGACCCTAAGATATACGTTACATATTTAACTACATAACGTCTAATGTGAATCTGTAAAGCATTATGGTGATACCACATTTCACACAGAAAAACAGAGATGCAAGCATGTGAAAGAGAGAGAGGCAAGGGCACAAATTTTCTAGAAGGCCTTCATATGCACAAAATACTCCAATCGTGTTAGAATATATACAGAGCCCTTGTCCAAGCATGTACTGTTTACAAAAATCCTCAAGTGGCACATTTCTGGATTTCAACAAGTAAACATTAATATGATCTCAGCTGAGCTTTCCTCACTTCTTAATAGAAAAGTAAGAGAACTCATGAGCCACATGGGTTATGAATCAAGGAACTTTATTATTTTTGTGTGTGTGATGAAATATGAGTTGATTTTGCTTAGTGTTTATTTAATGACTCACGTGGTCATAATGGCCAGAAACGTCTCAGTCCTGACTTCAGAGCATCTAACTAGGTTCTGTATTCCTGTCAACCACCCTCCAGGTTGGCATGCAACACCCTGTGCCTTTCCAGCCCTATATTTGGCTACAATAACTGAGCACAGGGGAACCCTAAAATAACCCAGCATTGGTCTCCTTGGATTCTTATAAAGAGACAATAAGCTTACCAACTTTTGACCAAAGGTATTTTTGGTCTCGAAGTTAAATTTCTGATTAATGGTCAGTTTTCCTTACTGAATACCTCCTATGTCTTTTTCTTCGAAGGCATTTATTCGTGTCTATGTGTGTTTGCATTTGAATGTGAGTGCATGTTCTTATGTGAGCATGTGCAATTGTTTTTTACTGTAGCCCTTTGAATATCCTTAGTGTTGTGGGAAGATGAAAAACAATAAAATTATGGTATATAAAAAATCAAAACAAAATGCTGTGCCAAGCAATGTATCTAAACACCTTCCGAAAAGTGTGAAAATAACTTTTCCTGACACTATGTCCTGTATGGTCATGGTTAGTCTGTGTAGTTTTTCTGGAACAAAACACAGTCTCCATTGATTTTGGCTCATGTTCTCCATGTTTGTAAAAAATCTACTATCTTAACCATTATGAACAGTGTTAAATCTTCAAGGGCAAATTTATGTAACCTACTCTCTCCCTCTCTTGCAGGAATAGCCAACACATAAGCATTGTTCTGTTCAGAGTGTTGTTGCCTGAAAAGAATAGTGAATTGTACACCAAGAAGAATAAGGCACTTAGCCTATGATGCTTGGGGACTTACCAGCATGATCTTCATTTTCCTCACTGCTTTGGCCCAGGATTTCTCCCTTTTGCCCCCTTCCTCCAAGCTGTTCTGAGTCAAGTTGAATCATTTTGGTCCATCTGTAACTCTTTACTCAGTTTATTCCTTACCTCAGTCTTGTCTCTTTTGTCACCTTTACAAAGCCTACGAATACACTCTTGTTTCTGGAGCCCTCAGTACCTAGATTACCAGAGGTTTATTCCACTCGTAAGCCTCGAGAATTCTGAATAGTTCTGTGCTGAAAGATGAAGATGATGGTGTAAATTAAATTGGGTGAAAGTCTCATAAAGTAACATAGACTCAACCTCCTAGCATGTGCCCAAGGCTGTGCCCGTGTACACGGAAGAGCCTGGGTAAATAATTGGTGAGTAAATAAAAATGGCCTGTTTTTGTAGAGGATGAGAGATCAGGTGACTTATCTGAGGTTACACGCCTGGACCACGATAGAGCTCTTACGAGAATCTAGGCCCTCCTGTTTTATCCAGTTCTCACTGCCCAGCTTCCCGTAATCTGCGTTCCCTCGGGAAGACTTGTGACTGCTGCTGCCTCTGGGGCTCTGGGGATCAGCAGCGCCGCAAAACAGGTGGCTCCTCCGGCCAGTCTGGTGTCTGCCCAGCTGGGCTCTTGGCAAATGCTTTGATTCCTCTTTCCTGGTGTTGAGAAAGCATTTATTTTGGTTTTAAAAATATTGCCTTTGATTTTTAAAAACTAGACTAAACAAAGATTTGGGTAATATCCATTAGGCAGGTAGATTTCTGAAAATATATATTTAAGTACTTGTAATGTGTTGTTTTTTTTAGTACAAAAGTAACACATGTTAATTATAGGAAATATAAATAAAACAAAAAGAGGGAAATGTATACTGCCCATTATCCTACTCTGCCCAAAGGAGAATCATTATTAACTAAACTATTTGGTATATTATGCTTTCAGTTATGTATATATAAGATGTCTCCCAAAAATGTATACACACGCTCTGAATAATTATAAAAGCAGTGCTTATTAAAATACATCTTATTTTCAAAATTGAGCTATCAGCTGTTAAAGTGTGTATCCACTTTTTTGGGACACCATAATATGTATTATACACTGTTCATTTTACTTAATAACATTTTATGAACATCTTTCTATTTTGTTAAACTCACCTACAACATACTTTTGATGACATAATTCTTTTATAGTGTGACATTGTATTTGTTTATTCTCTATCTATTGGACATTGTTTTCAAAGACAAGAAATTGTTAAAGATGGTTTGCCGTACAGATGGTCACTGTAGGAGTGATTCCCAGTCCCCACTTGCACCCGCTCACAAGCCATTGCTCTAGAAATAAGGGGGGGAGAGTGTGGCCATGTGACTGGATTGCCTCTGGGAGCAAGGACCCACCAAAGCTCCAGAGGAAAATGGAACCCAACCACCCTCCTCGAAGGAGAAACAAAGAGTTTCACAACCTCCAGATCTCATGGGTTTCCTTCTCGAAATCACGTATTTGTACTTAGGAAGGTTGAGAACGTTGGGAAATGAACAGGGTGGGGGAAGGGTGAGGAGAACAACTTCATAGATTAATACAATTTAGAAAGCTGGAAATAGAATTTTTTAAAAGGTCTTTAATGAAACAAAGAAGGATATCTCCAGTTTTGCATGCTGATTTGAACTGCATTTTTAGGAAGGGACATGTGTGTATATGTGTGTGTG
>NW_005353838.1:4962043-4963052 GCF_000412655.1 Myotis brandtii | reverse complement strand
GGCAGGGTTGGGGGGAGGAATAGAAGAGAGAGAGAATGGGGTTGGAAGGCTAGGTAAGGGAGGGGTGACTTCTATCCGTGAGGCCTGAATCATAATCACCACTCCACACGCTTGCACACGCTTGCGTTACATTTGTACTTTTGCTTCCTCTGGGCTGAATAAGGTCGCACTTAAAAGTTATCATTCCTGCCCTGGCCTCAGCCCTCTTTTACTTACCTTTCTCTGCTTGAGTGTTCCAGGTGAGGTCACTGGGCCCAGAATCTTCTAAAATCTGTCCAAAGACCTCTTAGCTAGAGATGTGAGGGGAGCATGAGCTCTGAGAGAAGAGGGAGGGAATGGGTGGAGCGGGGAAGGGCAAGGATGCTTCGGACTCTCTCTGCCTTCGCCCCAGCTGGGCCTGGCTGGAGGAAGAAGGGGTGCTCACAGCCCTGGACACCTGCCTGCCTGTGTGTGTGCCAGGCCTGAGCCATAGGGGGGCCCTCTGGGGACACCCAGTCTGACCTCGGAGTCCCTCCAGCCCCTGAACCACAGAATAGAGGAAATCGTCTCAGAATCCTAACTTCAGAGGAATCTCATACATTATCCAGTGCAACATCCATCTGATATTTATATTTCTCCTTTTCACCTTCGTTCTACGAGAAGGAAATTGGTGACAAATCTCAGTTTGGCCTCGATGTGATAGAGTCAAATAAATAAGTATCCTATCTAATAATAGACAAACATGGTAATTAACCGTACCTTCGCTACACCCCCATGGGCTAATCAGCACGATATACAAATTAACCGCCAACAACAATGATGGGGAGGTGGGGTGGGACAGCGCCATCCCACCTGCCCTGCCGCCATCTGGGCCTGCTATCTGCGACCCAGGGTGGCAAGCGTCTGTGTGCGACCCGACCTGGGGCAGCCGGGCGGTGCAGCAGCGATTGGCAAGCCCACCTGGCAGCCATCCGGACATCCCATGTGCAACCCGTCCCGGGGTGGCCGGGTGGGGCAGCAGAGATCGGCC
>NW_005353838.1:4946429-4961787 GCF_000412655.1 Myotis brandtii | reverse complement strand
ACAAATTTTTGTGCACCAGGCCTCTAGTAACTACATATAAAACATTTATTTGGACTGACTTCAGGCCAACTTTCTACCCTGTCATTAACCAAATGGAGGAGCTGCTTATGCAAGATTCTGACCTGAGGCTGGAGACCGGATATTCTTCCAGTCGACAAAAGAAAACCCGTCTGACCCCACCCAGCTTGGAAAGCTCTGGCGGCTATTGAACCAATCAAAGGCTGCCAGATGCACTTGAAAGTCAATCAGAAAGCCTCCCACCCACTCACTAATCAAATTCTGTCCTAAGACTTCCTCTGTTTACTCGACGAACCTCACTCTCCTTTCAAAACACCCCAAGTCTCTGCCAGAAGGAAAGTTATGGTAGCTGACTTCCCTACTCCAAGAGCTAAACACACAAGCTTTAGGCAGTTCTAGAGAGGTTCTTTGTCTTTTTGACAAAGCACAAACATACTCTTATCCAGATTTGCAATATAAATTTGCATGTTGGGTTACCTCCAACATGATCAGAGGTTGCCAGATTGTGGGATCCAACACACCTCACTTCCAGCAGCCTCTCCACCCAAATGTGCCCCTCCTTAAAACGGGGATGGGGGTGGGGGTGAGGTCCTATGGGTTGTGCCTCTGGGGTGAGTGGGGATTTGGGGGGAAGGGAGCTCTTTTCAGTTTGTGGTCTTTTTTTCTGAGCTGCCTAAAGGTTAACATTCTATAGTTAAAGATTTATTATCTGGGCTCCAAGACTGTTCTTCACGCAACTGACTGTAATGGGAGGAAGTCCACATTTCTGTAAGAAAAGATGCGCAGCCAGGGGAGGTCCGCAGAGAGAAGTCATCTAGATCTTGTCTAAGAGGACCACCTAAGAAGGTGGAAGAGCCTCTTAAAGGAAAAGTGCCAGCTTTCTGGGTGCTGGCTAAGGACAGAGTGACTGCCCAGTTGACTGGAAGTGCATTTTTTCCCAGCAGCCTCAGGAGCTGCAGGCCTGGCTCAGTGCAGCCGCAGCCTCCCCGTGCTCCCTTCCTCTGAGAGCTAGCCTGTCTCTCCCCCATTTATTTACTGTGTCCAGGCAGATGCTGATACAAGTCCACTGTGTTCCCCAAATACCAAGAGCATATATTAATCTCTCCAACTGGTCCCAGGAAACTTCCTTTGGATTAAGGTACCCTCCCCAATTCCTATCTTGCCATTCACATTAATGTAGGTGGCTTTTGATAGGAGAAAAAATGGTAGAGTTAGTGTATAAGAAACTAGGGAGGGAAGAGACTAAGAAAAAATGCCAGTGAGTCAAAAAGGGACATTTAATTTGGCCTAGGGCCAAATCCCACAACTCCTACTGTCCAGCACAGAGGAGCAGCAGCCCGCAACAGTTCCCCTGCCTCGTGCTAGTTCCTTTCTTGCTATTATGGTCTGCTTATCTTGACACACATCTATCTGGTTCTACCATAAGCCTGGGGGTGCAAATCCCAGCTCCCTAATTCTTACAGAAATCAGGGAGGGAGAGCCAGTGAGCAGAACATATAGTCTGATAAGAAGGGTTAGTGGCAGGAACCTGGTTCTTTAAATGCCCTGAGCAGAAACGCTCCACACAGACCAAGGGGTGGTGGGAGCAGGGGCAAAGGAGAAGAAGCAGGAGCCAGCAAGGGGTTTTCCCAGGTGATGCCTGATCTGAATTTTAGAGGAGATTCTGAATTTTGCAAGGCATAGAAAGTGGGGGTGATGTTTGGGTATGATTACCAGATCCTGACCATCCTATCTAATAATAGACAAACATGGTAATTGACCATACCTTCGCTATGCCTCCCATTGGTTAATCAGCACGATATGCAAATTAACCACCAACCAATTTGGCAGCTAATTTGCATACTGCAGGCAGGGCTGGACAGTGCAGCCGCCAGCGCGAGAGAGCTGCCATCCAGGCCCCCGTGTGCGACCCCAGAAGCCGCTTGCCTGCCGCTGTGATCGGATCCGATCCCGGGCAGAAGGCCAGCCCCAGAAGGCCCAGAAGCTGCACAGAAGCCGCACAGAAGCCGGTGATTGGGGGGAGATGGGGGTCCCCTGCCCAGGCCTGACACCTCTGGCGGAGGTGTCAGGCCTGGGCAAGGGGCCGATCTGGCAATTGGAGGGTGATGGAGTTGACGCCTCTGGCTGAGGTGTCAGGCCTGGGTGAGGGCGGAGCTGGTGATTGGGGGGAGATGGGGGTCCCCTGCCCAGGCCTGACGCCTGGGCCAGAGGCGTCAGGCCTGGGCCGGGGTGGACAAGCCGGCGATTGGTGTGAACTACAGAGGAAACACCTTTTCTGACTGCTCATTGGCTAGGCTCCCTGTATGCCACTGGTAATATTCTTAGTAACTTGGGTAATAAGAATCCAAAAAAGTGATCTAGGTTTTTTCACCACACTCCTGGTGAAAAAAATGAAGGTCCGCTGCTGGAGGGCTAAGAAATGTCATATCCTGCCCTAGCCAGTTTGGCTCAGTGGATAATGCCTTGGCCTGCCGATGGCAAGGGACTGGAGTCCGTGTTGATGAAAAAACCTTGCTGGCTGCGGTGACTGGCAGTGGCTGCAGCAGTGGGTGATGGGGCTGGTGCCTTCCCCTGATCAGCCCGGTCGCCTCCCAAAAAGGGAGGCCAGACTGCGGCTTAGGCCCACTCCCCAAGGGGAGCAGGGAGTGGGCCTAGGCCATCACTAGGACATGCCCTGAGGGCTCCCAGTATGTGAGAGCGGGCAGGCTGGGCTGAGGGACACCACCCCCAGTGCATGAATTTTGTGCACCGGGCCCCTCATCTATATATATAAAAGGCTAATATGCAAAGTGTCCCTGCGGGAGTTCAACCAGGAGACGGGGAGTTCTATCACTCACTATGATGTGCACTGACCACCAGGGGGCGGCATGGAATGAAGGAAGGCCCCAGCCGGCAGCTGCCAGCCGAGGAAGGGAGACCCCGGCTGGCAGTGGAAGGCCCTGATCAGCCCTGATCACTGGCCAGGCCTAGGGACCCTACCCGGGCATGAATTTCATGCACTGGGCCTCTAGTCTTACAATAAATAAAAAATAAAAGAAACCCAGCAAATTAAAATTCTTCAACCTGATGAAAATCATGTATGACATATTTAACAATAGCATATTGAATGCTTTTTCTCTATGATAGTTAATGAACTAGAAATGTTCACCCACACTAATTTACTGGATTGTAACATTTTGCAATGTATCAAAAATATGAGTATTTGATGAGTAAAGAAATGGATAGATAGAAAAGTGATAAAGCAAATTTAAGAAATTATTAATTATTGACTCCAGGTGGTAGGTGTGTGCATGTTCACTCTGTAATTCTTCCAACTTTCCTGTATGTTTGAAAATGTTCATAAAAAGATATTGGGGGACCGGTATGCAAAGTCCTACATTAGAGAGTCCTATTTATCTTTAACTCTGTGTTTTCCAAACTCCTTTTTCCACCAAGCAAAATTTTTAAAAACCCTAAGGAAAATGTAATCAGCCCTGCAGAAATGCTCTGGAAAACATTTCCTATTTAGATTTAGTCTACACCCATTTTAATTTTTTTAAGCAAGAATGATGTGCCATATCCATTGCTGCATAATGAACCACCTCAAAATACAGTGGCTTAAAAGAACGACCATTTATTATTTCTCATTGTCTCTCTTCAGGTGGCCTTCAGGTGGTTTTGTCTAGACTTCCGCAACAGCATCACTGGCCAGGCCTAGGGACCCCACCCGGGCATGAATTTCATGCACTGGGCCTCTAGTCTTACAATAAATAAAAAATAAAAGAAACTCAGCAAATTAAAATTCTTCAACCTGATGAAAATCATGTATGACATATTTAACAATAGCATATTGAATGCTTTTTCTCTATGATAGTTAATGAACTAGAAATGTTCACACACACTAATTTACTGGATTGTAACATTTTGAAATGTATCAAAAATATGAGTATTTGATGAATAAAGAAATGGATAGATAGAAAAGTGATAAAGCAAATTTAAGAAATTATTAATTATTGACTCCAGGTGGTAGGTGTGTGCATGTTTCTGTAATTCTTCTTCCAACTTTTCTGTATGTTTGAAAATGTTCATAAAAAGATATTGGGGAGCCTGTATGCAAAGTCCTACATTAGAGAGACCTATTTAACTTTAACTCTGTGTTTTCCAAACTCCTTTTTCCACCAAGCAAAATTTTTAAAAACCCTAAGGAAAATGTAATCAGCCCTGCAGAAATGCTCTGGAAAACATTTCCTACTTAGATTTAGCCTACACCCATTTTAATATTTTAAACAAGAATGATGTGCCACATCCATTGCTGCATAACGAACCACCTCAAAATACAGTGGCTTAAAAGAACGACCATTTATTATTTCTCATTGTCTCTCTTCAGGTGGCCTTCAGGTGGTTTTGTCTAGACTTCCGCAACAGCATAATGGCCAGACTCCAAGAGGAGGAAACAGCTGTAAATTCTCTTAAGGCGTGGGAAGATTCTCAGAATGTCACTTCTACATTCCACTGGTTAAAGGAAGCCAACAGCCCAGCCCAGATTCAAGCAAAGAGGAAACAGACTTCATTCACCTCCTGGTATGAGGAGCAGCCTGGAGAGAAGGGGAAGTGATGGGGGTCATCTTTGGAGATGATCACAGAGGACATTTGGTGCCAAACTTTCCATTGAAAGCACAAGTTGTCTGCCTTATTAAAGATGTTTAAAATTTACAAATGAATGAGTTGCTGTTTATCTTGCAAAAGCAAGCTTTGATTTTTAGATTAGAGCTTTGTTTGTTAGGTAGCAAACTTCAAAGTGCACTGAAGCATTGATTTGAGGTAGAAAGTGTCCTGTACTTGAGAATCAGAAGATCTAGGTGTCTATTTGACTGCGATTTTTCCAGCTGGGGAACGTGGGCGAACACTTAACCTCTCTTAACCTAAGTTCCCTTGTCTGTAAGGTGGTGTTATTTAACTCACAGAATTTTATTTCAGGCTAAAAAGAGACAGAGTTCTTTCATGGTTCCCAGAGAGCAGGTCTCAGGGAACTGGAACTGGAACCAGAGCAGTTCTGAGGAATCCTCAGCAGGATCTGAGTCTTCACTCCCCCGCTACACTGTTCATGTGTGCTTCCTATCATTAATGACTAGTTCTTCCTCTCTACCATCAGTATTTCCTCTTTACCACATAGTTCTTGATTTTTCATCCTCTCAGCCTGCCATGAAGCATCATGGTCAAACCTCATAGTCAAGTCGAGGCACTGGCAAACGTGGTCCTGTGAGTCAAAGGTGGCCTGCCACTGCTTTTATAAATACAGCTTTATTGGAACACAGCCAGACTCATGCATTCACTATTGTCTGTGGCCTCTTTTAGCTACAAAGGCAGTGTTGAGTGGTTGCAACAGAAACAGTGTGGTTCACAAAACCAATATGGCTTTTTATTTTTTTTAAATATGTTTTTATTGATTTCAGAGAGGGAGAAGGAGAAAGAGCTAGAAACATCAATGATCAGAGAGAATCATAGATTGGTTGTCTCCTGCATGCCCCCTACTGAGGATGGAGCCCACAACCCAGGCACCACGTGCCCTTGACGGGAATCGAACCTGGGACCCTTCAGTCTGCAGTCCAACGCTCTGTCCACTGAACCAAACCAGCTAGGGCCCAATATGTCTTTTTAGAGACAGTTTCCTGATCCTTGGTCTAGATTCATGGCTCCTGTCTCTAGGCATTCGTTTAGCTTCTGCTCTCACTACCTCATTCTTCAAGTATTTCCCAGTCCGAGTTCCTAGAAGAGAGAGAATCAAATTCCTCTGAAATCCTAATTCCTCAGTCTGAAATGAAATTGAAGGACATCTTCTTTTCATGCCAGGCCACCTCCCCAGCTATGGTGAGGCTGTATACAGGTGACATGTTCTCTCCCAGGTTATTCAGTCAATTGTGGCAGAGATGTAGGTGACATGGAGTCAGTAAAACACAGCTGCCTCAGAGGGGTGAGGGCATAGTGGGCACTGGTACAACTGAAAATGGAGTTAAATGAGCTAATACATGTAAAATTACATGGTAATGTACTGGAGCCATATATTTATAAAGTGTCCAAAGTACTTTCCAATTAAGATCAATCTGAAATGAAATACATGCCCCTGAGGTTAAATATATAAATCAGTGACAAAATAGGATCTATAATAATGAAAGCATAATATGCTAATTAGACCTGACGTCCTTCCGGACCACCTTCCAGATGAAGCCAGGGCTGCTGCCAAGGGATCGAGGCACCACCATGGCTGTGAGGGAGGGATCAAGGCAGCCACTGCGGCTGCAAAGGCTTACTCTTGCACAAATTTCGTGCATCAGGCCTCTAGTGTAACATTAGAATTCAATTCATTCACAATACTTTAGCTCTAAGGAATAATAGGACATATATTATGGTGTTATTACATGAAATACCATTAACATTTCCCAGAAGACAAAAAGTAGGTGAAAAAAAGACTAAATGAGAGGAGATATTAAGATCGGATGAGCATTGGCACTAGTTAGATGTGAATGATCTTTCTTATTTAGAAAATAAAAACCTCAGCAATGTGTTCATTACTAATTATGTACTTTCTTGAGGACAAGGAACTAGTAACAGAGTTTTGTAATAACCAGCACTTTAAATAGGTTATTCTTCCAAGCTTTACCAACTGGAACTGTGCCTGCTGGGGTTGCTCACATTTAAGGCTGCCTTTCACACCACAGAGCATGGCTCCAGTTAAGATCCCATGTGGAGGAGACCACGCCAGTTTTGCAAGGCTTCTAATCCTTCTAGGAATGCAAAAGGTATGGCACTCAGAGTACACTTTAGAGAGAAATCTGACAGCGTTTTCAATAAAGAAACTTTACAAAATTTTCCATGGGAAAGAAACTTAGAACCATGCCTACACGTACTAGCCTAAACGAATTGATAACACAGACAAATAAATTCCAAAATAACTTTTATTACTATATAAAACCAAGTCAAGAAAAAAATAGGTGCATATTTTTTTCTACAAAATTTTAAAATACTCAGGTTATTTAATATTTTCCCATAAATGTGTTGAGATAGAAAGACAAATTCACACACAGAGATATTTTTCCAGGTACCTTATAGGAATAAAGAGTAATAGTTTTCTTTCTTCTCTACTTTCCTATGTGTAGCTCTAAGACATAGCAGTTACAGTTTTCTGTTGTAAACCTGAAAAAAGGACTTTCCAAGAGAAAAATTCTATCATGTTGCAATAAAACTAGCAGAAAGCTCTACTTCATCTTTGAGCGTTTAGATTTGGCAGCTGTGGTCAACCAGTATTGCACTGGAATTTCTAACTCGGCTGGGAAAGACCCTAATTAAAACAAGACACCCTCTTTACTTTGTCCTTTAGAAAACATAAACCACTTGTCAGTATCCCTTAAAAGGTGCAATTGCCTCCTTTGTCATTTGATTGTAAGGCCTGCAATGCTGTTTCTCACCATCACAGCTCAAATGTAACCACACAAAGAGAAGAAAGAAAAGTCCCTTGGAAGGTGGACTCAGTTTGACACAAGGAGCATAAGAAGCTGCACACTTGATAACATTAAATCAAAATGCATATTCATTTGAGCTTCTCAATAAACCCTTCAAGAGAAAAGGCGTTAGTGTGGATTTAGATGAGTGTTAAAATAAAACTTTCCCCCCTGAAATTAGATTATGGGGTAAACCAAGCCAGATCACCTCTGCAGATGACAGAAGCTATAATTGTTTGTGGGGATCTCAGTCACTGTTTTGGAATTGATACCTAAGGCTTTCTTCTCCCCTATTCTTTCTTGTGGGCTTTTTAATGAGATATTTTTGGGCGAGATGCTTTAGGTAGAAAATATTAGCTTTTGAAAGATAAAGGTGCAATTATCTTTAGAATAGGAAGCCCATTAAAAAAAGTCTCAAAGAGAAAGTTTTTCTAGGTATATTTTGCCATGCATTGTTTTCATAGAGGCTGAGAAAGAACGGAAAGAAGCTCCTATAATATCTGTAAGATTACCCTCACATTAGCCAGAAAGAAAGACAAAAGAAAGGGCTGAGATGAGGGGTGCTCAAATAGTTTGCAATGGAGCAGAATGTTCTAGTACCAAACCCATAATTAACTTTTCACTAATTACCTCTTTCTTGGCCTGTGTAAAATGGAATGGCAGTTTCAACTTTTGAGGATCTCACTGACCCTTCCCCTCTAAAACTCCTGGAATTCTGTACCGCTCCATGTAATGAAGTATCCATTTATCACATGTCTCTGTGTGACAATGGAGTTCCTCTTACTTAGCACAAAAATTGTAGCCTGCTCTACCGATATGAAACTGACACTATTACCAATTTTGGAAATAGAATTACATAAGAAAACAGTGTTTCAGAGAGGGGATTTTGAATGGCTATCCATGAAGCTTAAGGGATGTGGTGGAGTGTATTCAATATTCAATCTATAGAAGTAATTACCAGTTATCCTAAGAGGAAATCCACTAAGCACTAAAAAAGTCAAATGTATTTGCTGTAAAACTGTAAGGTTTTTATCCGTCTTAAAGTGCTCCAGTTTAACATTGCAGGGAAACCGAAAATCGACCCGCACATGAAAACCATCACTTCAGCATAGACACTGCTCTAGGTTTTAGTTTAAGTCAGCCCCGAGAGGTCTCCATGCATGAAAGTTGTCACCTCTGAGTCGCAATTCACGACTGAGAACACAAAGCTCAAGGTATCCCCTAAAATTCCAGGCAAGTCTGGAAGGACCCCAGCTGCTGCCCCTACAAAGGGCAGACCCTGAGGTAAGTCTCTCTCTCCCATCTTCCAACTGAAAACTGTCCAGCAGCTAAGATCATAAAGAACAAAAATCTCAATTGATTATCTTGAAAGCTACAGATGTTCTTGCCCAAACTTCCTCTGTCATCAAGACACAATTTTAAGAACAAAGAGGCATCAAGGTAAACCATGGCTTGTTGGCTGTGCAAGGGCACCCAGACCTATTTCCAGGCCCTTTTCCTTGGTTATCTGAGGAATTTTGGCAAAAAGAGCCAGAAGGTAACCATTAACCATGCCACTGCACTCCATCAACAGAAATTTATTCAGGGGAGGGTCAAAGCAGGTGCAGATTAGTATAAAACAGAAAAAAAATGGCATAGTGAAGTGGTGAGACTCATGGACTGAGGAGCCAGACTGGCAGGTTTTGAATCTTGGTTCCACCACTTATGACGTTGGGGCAAGTTACTAACCAGTTCGAGCTTCAGATCTTTCATCTATAAAATGAAGATAATCATAGTCCCTACCTCATAAGGTTTGTCTGGAGAGCGAATGAGCTAATATCTATAAAGTGCTTAGAATAGCACCGGGCACACAGTAAGTGCCATGCAACTACTTAAAAAATAAAATAAAATAAAAACAGAAACTGGAGAAAAAGTGCTCTGTGAGGTTTGTAGAGCAGTTGGTGCTGCTTAAGAATTCAGGCACATTCTTGATTTAATTGGGTTTGGAATCTGGATCATAAAATATGCCAAACCCCAGGGAAGCCTTGGGACTAAGTTGAGTTTTGGAAGAACTTCTGGGGCTGCCACTTTATCAGATTTACCAACCGACAGATGCAGTGTGAGCATCTGCGTTCTGCAAGGCACAGGATGCTTCGGTCCTCAATAAGAGGTAACAGAACCACAGTTTATAGGTGCTATCATTTCCAGGGGTCCTCAAACTACGGCCCGCGGGCCACATGCAAATACAAATATTGTATTTGTTCCCGTTTTGTTTTTTTACTTCAAAATAAGATATGTGCAGTGTGCATAGGAATTTGTTCATAGTTTTTTTTTAAAACTATAGTCCGGCCCTCCAATGGTCTGAGGGACAGTGAACTGGCCCCCTGTTTAAAAAGTTTGAGGACCCCTGATTTACACTGACCATCTCCTTTCCAATGCAGGTAAGTTCATAGGCCTCATTCAGTACCAACTCTTTCAAGAAATCCTACTTTATGATTAAAACAATATAAACTCTATGGAGCTCAATCATCTTATGGCTAAATAGGAGACGCTAAACTGCAGGGCTAGTTTTTTAAAAGCAAAGTTACATGTCTACACCTCTACATCTTACATGGTGGACTTCTGACCACTCTCGTCAAGGGCAACGTTTCTTTTCCTGGCTGCTGCTTCATTGTTTAACTCTGAATCTGATTTGTCCGTGTTGCCAAAGTTGATTGCCATGGAGCCTTCCACTCCCTCTGGAGTGCCTCCGTTTGGCTGAAGACGGAGAGAAGCTGGTTCTTTAGGACGTTTCCACTGTGGTCTGGTGACTATCCAAAACACGAGGGCCCCAAACACCAGAATCAGAAGGCCCAGGGTATTTGCAAAAACACCTTCTGGTGGGAATGTATCATAGCCGGGTGTTTTCCTACCAAAAAAATAAAAGAGAGAGCTAGAGTCAGTCCACTTACAAACAGAGTGAGACAGCAACATGCCAAAGAGTTTTGAATTTATCTGCTGAAAATGCACACTGGTACAGCTTCAGTGTCAATTCCCTTAAAGCTTGATAGTAAGGGGAAATTTATGCTATCATTCACTCAGTGGAATAGTATGATATTGTTAAAAAAAACATTAATATAAAAATAATATAGCTTCTGGAGCATCTGTATCACTTAAAAAATGAAAAAAGGATGATACAAAAATGTACATACACCATAATTGCAATCAATAAAAACATGCACATCAAAAATATTGTAAGGGCATGCATAATTTCAATAGTTGTTTTAAGAGTAGTACAACTTGCCCTAGCCAGTTTGGCTCAATGGATAAGAGCGTCGGCCTGTGGACTGAAGGGTCCCAGGTTCGATTCCAGTCAAGGGCATGTACCTTGGTTGCGGGCACATCCCCAGTAGGGGGTATTCAGGAGGCAGCTGATCAATGTTTCTTTCTCATCAATGTTTCTAACTCTCTATCCCTCTCCCTTCCTCTCTGTAAAAAAAAATCAATAAAAAATATATTTTAAAAAAAAGAGTAGTACAGCTTGTTGGATTTTTGGTCCTTCTTCAAGCATTTAGTAGTATTATATTGTATAATATAATAACCTGTACTTATATACAATGTTATATTGTATTATAAAATAAATGTTTTTAAGAATAAATATTTAAAATTTTTAATGTTTTAGTATTTTTAAAATTTTGTTATATTTGATTACCTTTTCCCAATGAATAAGTATTTTCCATTTATAGCTTAAGTATACAATTAGGGAAACTATGTCACTTACAGGGCAAATATCAGTTTCTCAGTCACTCCCATAAGGGCTGTTGCAATCACTGTTCCAAAGATGACAAGTCCAGAATAAGCATGTAGGGGCATGAGAAATGCTCGGAGAGAAAGTGGAGCCCAAGGAAGCAGAAAGACGAAAAAACCTAGGAGAAGCTAAACATCAAAAAGTGCAATGGTTATCATTTAATTTTAAGTTTTAACTATAGAAATTTAACATTATTATTTAAAAGCAATCTGTGCAAAATGAGAAAATATTTCATATAGAACTAAGGACATAAAATGAAAAGTAAGTTTTCCCACTCCAGTTCCACTAATCCAAGGTAACATCTAACATCATCTTCTAAAGCAGCGGTTCTCAACCTGTGGGTCGCGACCCCTTTGGGGGTCGAATGACCCTTTCACAGGGGTCGCCTAAGACCATCAGAAAACACATATATAATTACATATAGTTTTGTGATTAATCACTATGCTTTAATTATGTTCAATTTGTAACAATGAAAATACATCCTGCATATCAGATATTTACATTACGATTCATAACAGTAGCAAAATTACAGTTATGAAGTAGCAACGAAAATAATTTTATGGTTGGGGGTCACCACAACATGAAGAGCTGTATTAAAGGGTCGCAGCATTAGGAAGGTTGAGAACCACTGTTCTAAAGCATCCTTCCAGAAAATTTCTGTGCCTTTATAAACAAACGTGCGCGCGCATGTGCATGTGTGCACACGCGCACGCATATTTGTTTTGCATATTGTGCTCTTGGATATCTTTTCATAGCAACACATGATTATCTAGTTTATTCTTTATAAAGGCTAATATTCTATTTTGAGGATGTAACATAATTGATTCAGTTCTTTATGCGTGTTCCTGTTTCCAGTTTTTTTGCTATCATTACATTAACAAGGCTACATGAACATTGCAGGTAAGTAGCAAGGACAAGGACAATTCAATAAATGGTGCTGGGGAAACAGCTTACCCATATGGAAAAAAAAAAAAGAAGCTGGATCACAACATCACATCATACACTAAGCTAATTCCAGATGAATTAAGTACTTAAATATCAAAGCTAAAACGTTAAGACTCTTGACAGCCAGTGGTTCTCAAACATTAGTGTGCATCTGCGTCACCTGGAGGGCCTGTGAAAGCACATTTTTCTGGGCCCCACCCACAGTTTCTGACCCAGCAGGTCTGGAGTAGAACCTGAGAACCCATTTTGAGTTCAAGGTAGAGAAGGTTTTCATAAACAAGTCACCAAAACAGAACACAATAACCTTAAAAGAAAACATGACTCGTGTTTTATTAAAATTGAGAATTGATTTTAAAAATACTAACAAAAGAGGAAAAGTACAAGCTTCAAATTGGAAGACATATGCAATACATATAAAAGGAATTTGAAACAGAACTACAAATGTTTAAGAAAAGGAAAAAAGAAACTTTTTTTTTTAATGGGCAAAAGACACGAACAGGTGTTTCTTAGAAGAGAAACAAGTAATCGGTGAAATAAACATTAAAAACCACAAGAAGACATCATTTTATACCCACTAGCTTACAATAATTAAAGCATTTGAACACAAGAGTAATACTTTTATGTCAACAAAGGAGGTTTAAACCTGGGGGCGGGGCCATTTGAAGAGGATGCATGTTGACAGGGATGTGCCATATGGGGACTCTTAGACCCTGCTGGCAGGAACAGAATTGGGATCAACCACTTTTGAAAACAATTTACCATTTTTTTTTTAGGCTCCGTCTATAATTCCACTCCTAAGTATACATCCAGAGAAACCTTTGCATATGAGAGCCAGGAAATGTGTATCTGAATGCCAATGTCACAGAGAATAATTGAAAATAACCCAAATGTCTAATAGCATGAGAATGAGTAAGTAAATCTGTGGTATAGTTATACAATGGAACACAAAAGTAAAAATGAATGAACTAGAGGAAACAAGATAGTTGAATCAGTACAATGAAAAGAAAGGTTGCAAAAGAATTAAAACATAGTTACATTAGACTACATATATTATGAGACTTTTAAAAGTTAAAGGAAAACTAACCAATATGTTGTTTAGGGATTCACAGTATGTGATAAAATTATAAAGGAAAACAGAGAGTGAGAAAAGAAAAAAAAAACTTCAGGAAAATGGTTACCTTCAGGGGTTGGGATAGGTGGAGAGATGTGGGATCAAGGTGGGTAGGGATTCTATGTTTTCCAAATTAGGTTGATGGTGGAATCATGGAAATCAATTTTATTATGATACATAATTTCAGTATACATACAAGAGGTGTTTTGTTGAATCATCACCTGATGATATTTTACCATTAATTTTTAGAGAAAGTGGAAGGGAGGGGAAGAGACAGAGACAGACTTGGGGGATGGAGCCTGCAACCAAGGTATGTGCCCTTGACCAGAATCAAACCTGTGACCCTTCAGTCTATGGGCCAACACTCTAACCACTGAACAAACCACCTAGGACTGTGGTCGGCATACTGTGCCTCGAGAGCCACGTGCGGCTCTTTGGCCCCTTGAGTGTGGCTGTTCCTAAGCCTTAGGAGTACTCTAATTAAGTTGATCACAATGTACCTACCTATATAATTTAAGTTTAAAAAATTTGGCTCTCAAAAGAAATTTCAATCGTTGTACTGTTGATATTTGGCTCTGTTGACTAATGAGTTTGCCGACCACTGATTAGGACAAGAGTTTGTTATTTTTAAAAAGTGATCCAGAGGCTAGATCTTACAAGTAGAAAAGAAGTCTACACTTGAAATGCTTTATGACCCATAGATATACAGGAGGAAGTGTATTGCTTGTATTGTTTTCCTGCCTGCCTCACCATCCCTCCTTCCTCAAGGGACACAACCAACTTTGTGGGTGAAGTGCACAGCAGTGTGGCTGCGTAAGTGAGCCACAAGCAGGCTGCAGCTCTCCACCCACAGTGGCAGCTAGGAGAACCTCCACTTAGAACTCTTCTAGTTCAGAAACAGAAACCACTTCCCCTTTTTACTCTTAACCTAAGAAATCTGGTAGAAACACATCTCTGTCAAAGCTGTATTTTTATGGCTCCTTTATTTTTTCAACTAAGGATGTGGAGGCAGGAGTCTTTGTGAATCATAAAAAGGACAGAGCTGGGCTCCTATCAAGGGTGAAGAAAGCAAGTTTAGAATTGGTTTCTTTCCATTGGGAAAGGAAATGTTTTTTTCATTTAATTTCTTCCTGAGCACACCTGGGTGATCTGTTCTGTCACTTCTACGGACAAGAAATGCAAATACTTAAAAACAGCTTTTATGCAATAACAACAAAAATAAAGCTGGAATGTAGTCATTTTTTCCACAATAGGAACAGGAAGCCATTCACCTGGCTCCTGAAGGAACAGCCAGAAGACACCAAGCACAACTCGAGTGCTCACAACTGTGGTGAGGAGATGCCGTTTGCTTAATTTAGCTTAAAAAGTCATGTATGTGTGATTTGTATGTAACATATGTGGCTTACTTCTGTTTCAAACAAAAGAGCTACACATTCAAGTCAAACAAGATATAGTTTAAAAATTAATAATCCCCCAACTGACCCTACCCACCCCCACAGTTACAGCAGTTTGGTATATATTCCCATACCTTTCTTTGAACATCTATGCATATATGCTTTTTTCCTCCCCCCTCCCATTTTCTACACACACTACTCTTCAGTATTGTTTACACTGAAGTGCATACCATGGATTTCACTGCTGATCAGTAGATATAACTACATTCTTTGTAATCTACACTAATAAAAGAGAAACATGGTAATTAGCGTACGACCGCTACCCTTTTCATTGGCTAATCAGTGAGTATATGAAAATTAACTGTCAGCCAAGATGGCGGCCGGCAGCCAGGCACTGAAGCGAGCATGAGGCTTGCTTGCTGCGGACTCCAACGTTCCCCGCCTCACTTGCCGGCCTCTCAGCTGCAACTCTAAGCAACTATGTACTATGTTGCAAATAAGAAGCTAAACAAAACACCAGAAACCGGCTTCCATTCAGCCGGGCTCGGACCGCAACATTGTATCGATGTTTTCAGCAGCGAGGCCTCAGAGCTAAAGCTGGCCCAGAATAAAAAAAAAAAGAAAAGAAAAGAAAACAAGGAGCGGTTGG
>NW_005353838.1:4933098-4945494 GCF_000412655.1 Myotis brandtii | reverse complement strand
TGCCCTCTGCCACCCGGGAGCAGGCCTAAGCCAGCAGGTCGTTATCTCCCGAGGGGTCCCAGACTGCGAGAGGGCACAGGCCGGGCTGGGGGACCCCCCCCCCGCCCCCCAAGTGCACAAATTTTTGTGCACCGGGCCTCAAGTAGCTGTATAACTGCCAACAATATGGATTTACCACAAATGATTTAACCATTCATTCCTTTATTTGGACATTTATTTTGCTTCCCGCTTCCTGCCTATACAAACAATGCTACACTAAACACCCTTCTTAGAGTTCCTTATACCACGATCGTAGGGAGCGGCTATAGGGTCAAGCCTCAGACTGACTTGTGGCAGAGCCACCTACAAGTCCCAGCTTGGAGTGCAGAGCCCTCCTAGCACAATTAAGCTTGACCTTATGGTCCTCCCTTGTTCCTGGGTAGCTAATGGGCTGTGGGAGGTGCAGCAAGTGCTACCAAAACAAGGCTTGAGTAACAAAATAGATTTGAAACTCACAAGAAGATTGTAAACATGTTGACCACTCACCTTGTTTTGCTTTGTGTGATCTGACTATAAAATAAAGCTTGGCTTAAAGGCTGTGTCACTGTTGCCTCATCCAGGCACAGTGATCCTACCTAGCCCCAACTGTATTCTCTTGTCTGTCCTCTTTAATCCTTCACCGCCCCTTCTCAGGTTCACCCCTGGCCGTGCTGGACACGGTTCAGACAATATGTTATTTCTTCTCCCCACCAAATGTGCCATTGCTAGGTCAAAGAGTAAGTGCACCATTGCTGATGGAGGGGAACACAGAGAGGACTATAGGAGCTGAGGACAACCCTCAGCCAACAGCCAGTAAGGAACCAGGTATCTCAGTCCTACAGCCACAAGGGAGTGGACTCTGCCAATAACCTGAATTAGCTTGCAAGCTGATTGTACCCCAAAGTCCACCTGTAAGAGCCCAGGCCAGCTAACACCTTAATTTTGGCCTTGCGAGACCCAAAGCAGAGAAAACAGACAAGCCAATCTGGACTTCTGATATACAGAAACTGTGAGGTAATAAATTGGTGTTGTTTTAAGCCACTAAATTTGTGGTAATTTGTTCCGGCAGCAATAGTAAACACTAACACAACTGTTCATGGCTTTTTTTTTTTTTTGGATCTTTATTTTTCTTTTCTTGGTTTATTTTGCTATTCTTTTTAGTTTCTTAAGTGAATACTTAGTTTATGTATTTTGAGTTTTCTTTCCAAAAAAAAAAAAGCATTTAAACCTACATTTCTCTGAGAACCATTTTAGCTAAGACCCATAGATTTTAGAATAAGTATTCTCTTTTTTGCTAATCCCTAAATATTTCTTAATTTTACATATTAAGATATAGAGCAGAGTATAAATTAATTTTTAGAAAAATCATCCAGATTTAAAAGCATAAATTTAATCATGAGAAGGCATATCTGGTATAAAAAGCTTTTTAGCTTTAAAAGCTTACTACTACTACTACTACTATACAAGGAATGCTTATGTGTTTAGAAAATTCAGAAAATAAAAAGAAAAATAATGCACATCTTTCCAGATGTTCAAACAATGCCTTGTCATATAACTAACTCAGTAAAGGCATTTATTTAGCTACTGTGCTCAGGAGTACGGAACCCTTTCGCAGCGAAGCTACAAAGAGTTTGGGTAGTTTCCACGCCGGTCCTCAGAAATACAGCCCTCCACTGCGAATGCTCAAACACGAGCTGAGTGATCATGGGGACATCCTGGAAGCAGAACCAAGTGCCATTGACTGTGTAACCTGTGCGTCCTCAGCCTCTTGAAGGCTATGTCACTGAAGGACTGCGTGAGGTGAGTAGATGCTCCCCACAGTGCTCGCGCTCTAGAATTCTGCGGTGGCGCAAAGGAAGTGGAGCAACGCCAGGTGAACCAACCACTGCAAGCGGAAGAGGCGGCTGAAAACAGTCCTAAGGAAATGACAGGAGGTGAAGAGGTTCCCCAAAGCAACTGTCCCCATGTCCATGTTCCCTGCAGTTGTCATCCCTCCACTTGGAGATGTTTTCCTTGCTTCTTCCTGACCAGGAAGATCATGTTTGCTGTAGGGTTTCCTCTGTGCTCCTCTCCTGTCTGGCACCTTTCCACTGCCCAGTCCCTACCTCTGGGCATGGTAATGCAAACTTAAATAATTAAGAGTGTCATATAATTAACTTTAATTAACGTTCAAAAAGCCTTAAGCAGAAAAGTGACAAATAAATGCCTGGTAAGAGGTCCTTTTTTTGAGAGGTCATACATTCATATATTTTGTAAATTCACTCCAGTTTCTTACTTTTCTATCTACAGAAAACTGAAGTTCACAATGATGTCCCAAATAAGGGAGTTGAATGTATGCTGTACTGACTAAAGAAAGGAAGTAAATCAACACAGTTTACAAAGATTTTTCAACCAAGTGGTTAACACCATAAGGACTTTTAAAATTTACCTTTTCTTTAGTGACCCAGAACAGCCCAATCCCTATCACTCTCCAATAACTTATGTTTAAATATAGTGCTGTCCAAAGTATGTATTTTTAGTAAGTGAGGACAGAGGAAAAATGAAATAAACACTGAGTCTTCAAACTCAAAGAATCAACGAGATACAAATTCATCTTTTCATGCAGAAAGTTAAACCTAGAAAACAGATGTGATTGAATGTGGAAAAGAAATCTATAGCTCTTGTCTGTGCTAGTTTATTCAGCACACGAAACTTGAAGTCCCAACAACAGCAGTCTAGATGTGATCTGTGGGCAATTTCCCTGTATATACATATGCCCATATTTAGAATCTCACACTCAGGCTCACAGGCTGTGAATACTGCAGGTCCCCAGCCCCCGCAAGGGGAAATACTTATAATGGAAACAAGTGGAACAAGGACTCGTGGGAATGAGAAGATGATTTCCAACAAAATATCAATGTATAGAAAACATCTACAGTATCTGAACTGCTTTACTTTTTACACCTTGTTTATAAACTTACTGAGACACTGACCTGTGACACGAAGAGTATGACAGCTGTCAGTCCAATCCAGCTGTGCAGACTGTACATATTGGGGATGTTCAGCGTATTGTGGAAATCAAAGACAGCCACCAGAGAAATAATGGCAAGAATGGCTGCAACGAAGTGTAACCCCGCGTGGATGGATTTCATCAGGAGCTTGCTGCATTTCCAGGTCCATGGCAGTCTGTATACAATGATGGCTACAGGGAGACAAAGGGGGACAGGATGTGGGTGTGTTTTTTTTAAATCCGCACGATACACAGTTTGGCACACTGAACACTCCCTTCCATGGAACCCTTTCCTCTTGGTTTCTGCTTCTACCCTCTTCCCACCTTTCAACGGTTTTTCTTGGGCTCTTTTGCTGGCTTCTTCTTTACTCCCAACTTGTGAACAAACTTTGGTGCCCCCAGGCTCAGTCCCAGGGCTGTCCTCCTGCTCTTGCTGTGGGTGACCTCATTCACTCTTTCACTGAGATGCCACCTACATGGCAGGGACTCCGGAACTTTAATCTCCAGCCCAAAACTTTCTTCTGAACTCCAGACCCACATCATCCAACAGCCTCTTGACATCCATATAGATGCCTCCTAAATATCTCAGACTTCACACATCCAAAACTAAATTCTTAATTTTGTGACCTGGTTTCTTTCTAGAAATGTTTTCGTTTGATAAGAAAAAGGCAGACTAAGGATGAGAAAAATATGCAAAAAAGATTTAAATAAGAAAAAAGAGTATATCCAAGTGGCTAATAAACATAAGAAAGACATAAGATTCATTATTCAACAGAAAAATACAAATTAAAATCAACTGAGAATACCTCTACCACATATCTGAATGACGATACGGAATATTGAAGCGGATGTGAAACAAACAAAACTCTCATGTTATGCTGATGGGAGCTTAAATGAGAACAAAGACTATGGAAAATTAGCAGTATCTACTTCAGCTAAACTTAGGCATACCTTAGAATCCAGCAATGCCACTCCTAGGTATATACCCCAAAAAAACATGTTCACCAAAAGACATGCACTAGGATGATATTAGTAGCACTATTTGTAATGGTCCAACCTGGAAACTCCCCAAATGCCCATCAATAGAATGAATAATAAAGTGTGACATATTCATTCACATCACATAATAGAGCAAAAAAAACCAAATAATTTATAACTAGAACATCACCCAACAATATGGATCAATCCCAAGAAATAAGATATGAACAAGTATATCTTGTATGAGTCAATTTATATGAAGTATTAACACAGGTAAGACTCATCTACGCAATAAGGAAAGTCAGGCTAGTGGTTGCCCTTGTGAGGAAGGGTTATAGCAATTGAAAGGGAATACACAGGGGTTTCTGCTAATATTCTCTTTCTCAGTCTGGGTGCTGGCTACATACCTAGATTCATCAAGCTGTACATTTACATGTACACTTTTTGGCATATAGATTAAATTTCAACAAAGAAGATTTTTAAAGCAGGTGTGTTTTTTTAAGTGTCCTGATTTAAATAGTGGGTTACATGGCCAGCTTGCAACTACTTTTTGTGCTGAAGACAATACCTGCCTCACCCCACCTCTTTAGTCCATGTCAGAGAAAATGTAGAGACCAGGAAATGTATGGCCGGTTGAAAAAGTTTAAAGAATGCTTCCTTGGAAGATGGATCCCACTGCATCAGCAGCGTATCATGTAGATTTCCTAATTCTAGCAAGAAAAATAAAAGCCTCTTCCCACCAAAGATATTTATGAATTAAATATATGAAACTTCATAAAATCATAAAAATGTAAGGGATTCCATTTTCAGACAGAAACATGTCTAAACCCACAAAGACAGATGTGAAGTTAGCCTCTTTAAAGCTTCCGCACGAGGTGTCGTCATCATCATATCAACCACGCTCCACCCTAGGGGAAGGAATCTCAGATGAGGAAACTTGAAGATCTTGTAGATAATACTCAGAAATGTGTTTGCTTCAAAAGCAAGTTATGAAGAGTAAATCACAAGAGATTTTTCTCCCCAGTTTGAATGATATTACATCAAAAATTTCCAAAATCAAAACTAATCTCTGATGTTGAAGTCATGCATGATTATCATGACTGAGAGGAGTTACAAGGGTTACTGGGGGGATTCTGGTGCACTTGGAATAGTGTTTCATGATCTGGGTTCATGAGTGTGTTCATGTTATAAAAAGACATCATTTATGATTTAAGTA
Source organism: Myotis brandtii (assembly GCF_000412655.1). Classification (NCBI taxonomy): domain Eukaryota; kingdom Metazoa; phylum Chordata; class Mammalia; order Chiroptera; family Vespertilionidae; genus Myotis; species Myotis brandtii. Next base: position 4,940,293 of record NW_005353838.1, on the reverse strand, counting down.
CTTTTCTTCAATAAAAAGTTTACCTAAAAAAAGAGTTATCAAAAAATTCAAAGACAACTGTGTTCCCAGTGAAAACTTTAACTCTTCTCAATCCTATAGGCATCTGAGAGAAATGTGTCAAATATTCCATAAAACTGAGATCTACCCCCATTGTGTACTGAAACTTGATTTTTTTTTTTTACTTTAAAAAAATATTTTTTTTTCTTGAGAGGAAGGGAGAGGGAGAGAGAGAGAGATAGAAACCTCAGTGATGAGAATAGAATCAATCATTAATCAGCTGCCTCCTGCACACCCCCCACTGGGGATCAAGCCCACAACCTGGGCACGTGCCCCGACTGGGAATGGAACTGTGAACACCTGATTTTTAAACCTTATAAACTTGATTTGAAAACATTTGTCTACTCAAACAAATTCATTACACACTAGCTTTCCTTCTCCAGCAGTAGCACAAATAAAGCATAATTTAATCTTTTATTTATGATTCGGGATAATAAGTAAAACACAATGTCCTATTAGTCTAAGAGTCAGCTCTTAAGGGCTCTGCAGGAGGAGAGGTGCTAGCCTCTGATCCAAATGGGCCCAGACAATTACAGATTTTCAGTCCCTGGGGGTCTTGTTTAGAGTTTTTCTCTTCTTTAATATATATATATTTCAGAGAGGAAGGGAGAGGGAGAGAGAGATAGAATCACCAATGATGAATCATTGATCAACTGCCTCCTGCACGCCCTCTATTGGGGATGGAGCCTGCAAACCAGGCATGTGCCCTGACCTGGAATTGAACCGTAACCTCCTGGTTCATAGATTGATGCTCAACCACTGAGCCACACCAGCCGTGCTCTATCTCTTCTTTTAGTTTCTAGCTCAGGTTAGGGTGCACACCCCCATCCTCTTCCCTCCGTCCTGCCTTACATTTTATTCCTACCAGCTCTAAGTTCTTGCTTATAAATTTTTATGTTGGCAAAAATCTTCACATTTGTTCACTTTGGGTGGTGAGCACATAGCAAGTTGTTTATTATTTTCTGTATGGTTTAAAGAATTCATGATAGTTCCAAAGTGTAAAAACACTGTTGTAAGCTTGCAAATCCATAGCCAACTAGTCTCAACGACTACTTAGGCAGCTTGTGGAAATCTGAGGGGCTCTCCTGAGTGAGGCACAGGATTCTCAGCAGCCATCCTGGCTATAGAGAAGCTCTGCTGGATAGTGGAACTTGCTTCGAAATGCTGTCTGGATACATGAAGGATAATCGCAAAACAATGCACTTGCATAAGATGTTCATATGCTTTAAAAATGTATAAATAACCCAAATGCGGTGGACTTCAGGAAAAAAGGGCAACCTTAACAAATCAGACCACATTCTTCAGTCTATTCTCAACACTTAGAAAACTGCCTGGAGAGCCGAATTTAAATATTTCTTGCTTCTTTGGCTTGGCACTTACCTAGACACCATTCCTGAGGTTCAGTGGGAAGGAAGAAAAAGGTCTCATAAGCCCATGAGGAGGGGAACAGCTATCAAATAGCTACTTGTGACTGAAACAAGAGTTTTCTGTTAGAGATCCTAGTTGACAGACCATTTTCCACCAGAAAATGAAGGGAAACATAAACACATACAGATGTTTGACTTACACTGGGGTTACAGCTCAGCAAAGCCATCCTCAGTTGAAAATATCATAATGCATCGAACATGATAGCTTAGCCTAACCTACCTTAACCATGTTCAGAACACTTACATTAGCCTATAGTTGGACAAAACCACCTAACACAAAACCTGTTTTATAATAAAGTGATGAATATCTCATGTAATTTATTATGTGTATCACTTTTGCATCATCATAAAGTGAAGAATCCTAAATCAAATCACCACAAGTCGGGGACCATCTGTATATGTGAGAAACACATTTAAAATCTTTAAAAAAAAAATTATTCATAGTGGGACCTGCTTATTGTGATAAATTTAAAAATAAATGAAATGCTCTAGCTGGTTTGGTTCAGTGGATAGAGCGTCGGCCTGCAGACTGAAGGGTTCCCGGGTTAGATTCTGGTGAAGGGCACATGCCCGAGTTGCGGGCTTGATCCCCAGTCAGGGGCGTGCAGGAGGCACTGGGAGTGGGCCTAAGCCGTTAGTCGGACCTCTTTAGCACTGCGCTGGCCATCCATGAGCCGACTTCTGGCTGAGCGGTGCTCCCCTTGTGGAAGAGCACTGACCACCAGGGAATAGCTCCTGCGTTGAGCTATCCCCTGGTGGTCAGTGCACGTCATAGCGACTGGTCATTCTGCTGTTAGGATCAATTTCCATATTATCCTTTTATTATATAAGATTATGTATAACAGGATATTATAAAAATTAAGTCACAAAAATTTTTTTATTATTGATTTTTTACAGAGAGGAAGGGAGAGGGATAGAGAGTTGAGAGAAACATCGATCAGCTGCCTCCTGCACACTCCCTACTGAGTATGTGCCCGCAACCAAGGTACATGCCCTTGACCGAAATTGAACCTGGGACCCTTGAGTCCACAGATCGATGCTCTATCCACTGAGCCAAACCGGTTAGGGCACAAAATTTTATTAAAACGTTTGTTACATACTGTTATATTGGCTGGGCTACAAAAATATTCCTTGTGGGCCACATGTGGCCCATGGGCCATGAGTTTGACATGCTTGCTTTAGAGCAGCGGTTCTCAACCTGTGGGTCGCAACCCCTTTGGGAGTCGAATGACCCTTTCACAGGGGTGGCCTAAATACATCCTGCATATCAGATATTTACATTACGATTCATAACAGTAGCAAAAGCATAGTTATGAAGTAGCAATGAAAATAATTTTATGGTTGGGGGTCACCGCAACATGAGGAACTGTATTAGAGGGTCGCAGCATTAGGAAGGGTGAGAACCACTGCTTTAGAGGCTACTATTATCATCACACATAAATGGCTGTAAAGTTGAATTTTATTACTAATAATTTAATTATGGTACAGAAATAATCATTCATTCTTTCAACAACTACTTATTGGCTTACCATATGCCAGTTCTAGGCATCATTCTAGTTGCTGGGGAAACAATAGTGGACAAAATAATCATGTCTAAAACATTTTTATTAGTTATGTCATAAACAAATCCATATGCATTTATTTATAGCAAAAACTGTGTTTTGGGTTTGCCTTGAATTATTTCGTTATACTCTGCAAAAATGCTTATTTCCCTAATATTGAAAGGTTTTATTATCAATTGTGTTCCCAAGGCTGGTTTTGGAGCAGGTGTTTGGGGCACTTTCTCCATTATCTTCTTTGCCAGGTTTTACCCAAGAGCCCTTTCAAATATATTTAACCGGTCTTGAAATTTGGTCACTTTTAGATACATTAATAGGATATTCCAAATGCCTTTTGAGAACTACTCTTCATTTCTTTTTGTTACTCTTTTAAATGTTACTTAAGTGTAGTTAGGTTCTCTCACAAAACCAACTTGATATCATGATACTATTCTATTTCTCTTGCTTCAGTTTATACAATAGAGTTCTACAAGTGGAAAAACAAGGAGTATAGAATTGCTGAGACTTCTTTGCGCTAAATTTATAAACTTGAATTTTCTATGTTTTACTAAAGAGCACATTCCACCTGTTGAACCTTTTAAAAGGTCAGCTGCCACTCTGAGAGCGTTCGTTTGTTTCAGTCCGCTGCGGCCTTTTCAAGGTCTGTTTCTCTGATTTCCTGGCAGTATACCTGTTTCATGGGAAACTTTCTCTCAGGGAAGCACAAAGCCTCCTCTAAAGTTCTCTTTGGAACTCTTCCTCATTCATGCTCACCAGAGTTCCTACCAGTTTAAATTTTTATTTTGGTTTTAGATATTCTATAGTCTGCCGTACTTTATTTTAGAAACCAAATATTTTCCAAAATATACTTGGAGAGAGAGGGGAGAGACATTTTTTTTTGTAACTCTAGGCAAGCCTTGCTTTCTTCAGACCTTACTTCTTAAAGGTGTTTCAAAGGACTCGTACTTGTTCTCACATAGTTTCAAATACTGTTTACTGTTTGTATATTGCATTTGTAAAGCATTTTATGCTTAGAGCAATGCCTGTATGTACTTTAGCTTTTCCTTCCTCGTCTCTAAATGCTTGTGTCATGTCCATTATTAGAGATGTGAAATATTTTTTATTTATTTTTCATTGATTTCCAGATAGAGGAAGGGAAATAAGGGTTTTCACAGAGTATAAAGAGACAATTCGCCCTAACTGGTTTGGCTCAGTGGACAGAGCGTCAGCCTGCGGACTCAAGGGTCCCAGGTTCGATTCCCATCAAGGGCATGTACCTTGGTTGCAGGCACATCCCCAGTAGGAGGTGTGCAGGATGCAGCTCATTGATGTTTCTAACTCTCTATCTCTCTCGCTTCCTCTCTGTAAAAAATCAATAAAATATATTTTTAAAAAAAGACAATTCAAGGCAACCCAGACACCATTTCTGTTATAAATAAATGCATGCAGAACTCTTTATAACATAACTAATAAGGATGTTTTAGACATGATTATTTTGGTCACTGTTGTATCCCCAGCTCCTAGGATGACGTCTAGAATTGGCATATGGCAATAAGTAGTTGTTGAAAGAATGAGTGATTATTTCTGTAGCATCGGTAAATTAGTAACAAAATGCAACTTTACAGCCACTCATGTGTGATGACTACAGTAGCCTCTAAAGTAAAAGTGCCCTCTCTTCCCCTCAGTGATCCTCTTGCTTGGAGGCCAGCTTGGAAGAGTGGTTTAGCCAACCTCACAAAAGCATGGGCATCATATTACATTACATATGCATAGCCTAAAAGTTTTCTCCCTGAAGCTATGCTACATAGGGGAAGAGTGTACTATAACACAGCTAGGCTGTAATATCTGCTTCCCTCCTGGCCTTTACAGTCAACCATTTATATTCCTAGTCTCTCCGCGGGAGCCTTCCTACTGTTGGGTGCGAGGAGGTAAAAGTGAGCCAAGATTTCTGAGAACTTGAAAGTACTATGCATGTGCTTCTATGTATGAAAAAGTTATGCTCATGTCAATTAAATGTATTGTGTGGTTAAATGCTTTGCAATTCTGGAATCTAAAGAGTAAACAGGATGGGTAATGTTGACAGGACAAACATTCCAAAACTGATACAAATACAGCAACTAAGCTTTAAGAAAACAAGGTTTGCATAAAAGCAGCAGATGAACATTTCCAAAACATCCACTTACACTTTTTTGCCCCAAAGTGAGTACAAGCAGATTTTAAAAAGTCCAAATTTTAGAGAACTAGAAATCCTTTTAGGAAAATAGTAATGAACTCTAATATGAATGAAGAGTTCCAAGGTATATAATAAATGAAGCCTTTTGCCTCTCTAAAAAAAAATATGTTTTGCAGAAAATAAGCATATTCCCATAAAAGCAGAGAAACCAACCTTGTAAAGAAGGCCACGGAAAACACACTACTCCCGTCAGTAAGTTACTCAAGTGCTCTGTGACTCAGTTTACTCTTATATAGGAAATAATGCACTTCGTGGGCACACAGAAAGCACTCGATAAATGGAAACTTGTTTTCGACTTGGTCTCTTCTTTGGTAAGTCAGGATACAATTAATACTAAGTATGAGGAAAAGATACTCCACAACCTCTGGAAAGTGTCTTGGTATTAGGAGCTGCTCTGAAGGCGTGGCTGGAAGAGATAAAGAAACTGTTCCTACTGCTTGGAGCAAGCAGAGGTGTTGACAGCTCTGGCCAAACTTAAAGGCTTCACCCACCAGGAAGGAAGAGCGCTTCTGATGACAGCGACTTTGAAACTTGAGTATGTGTTTCTCATTTTAGTTCAATGAGAAATAACTGGGATTATCCATTGAAATAACTCACGCCCCAGTGCCAGTCTCACACCAGGGAAGCATGCCGCCCATGGCTGGGTCGTTAGTAATGCTGGCCACTACATCTCAGAGTGGGAGAGTGCCTGCCACACCTGCCCAAGGCTGCAGCACCAGCTTTAAACAGAAAATCTTTTCTGTAGGAATGAGGTGGGCACTTCTTTGCTTGCTTGTTTGTGGAAAGTTAAATAGTGGTGAAGAAAAGGCAGCCTGCTTCCAAGATCAGGGTACCTGTTTCCAAACCCCTCCACTCCTCATCACCCCAGTGCACCACGTTCTACCTTTTTCTCAATATTTTCTCTGCCAAGGCGTAGTGCTTGGAAAGTGGTTTCAAATAAATGGCACTTGTCCCACTAGCCAACAGCCGAAGGAAACTGCAGGACATCCTGGGAGGCACTAGGCCACAATATAAACGGCCAGAGGAGGGTGGGAAGAGGTTCGCAGGGGAAATGGTGAAGGGGTGAAAAAGCACCAATTTCCAGATATAAAATAAGTCAGTCCTGGATGTCAGGTACAGCATGGTGACTATAGTGAAGGATGACGTACTGTATATTTGAAAGCTGCTAAGAGAGTAGATCTTAAAAGTTCTCATCACAAGAAAAAAAAATTATAACTATGTGTGATAATGGGTCACTAACTAGATTTGTTGTGGTGACCATTTAGCTATATGTGCATATATCGAATCATGATGATAGAGACCTAAAAGTAATATAATGCTATAGGTCAATTATACGTCCAAAACTAAACAAACGGCCATCGACGGAGCCCTTCCTCCCTCCGCTCCAGCCTCATCCAAGAGGACGCAGGCCCCGAGCTGGCTCCCCGCGCGCGTGAGCCAAAACCTCGGGGACATCCTGGGCAGAAGCCAAGCAGGCCGGGCCCCCTGCGGGCACCTCCAGCCCGAGTTAGTGGTCAGCGCCCAACAGGAAGCCTCAAGGGGAACTATTCCATCTGCAGCCACATAAACAAGTTGGGCTCAAACTGAACAGTGCAGGCCGGGCCTCGAAAACACCCTTTGGAGTCCTGGCAGCTTCCCGGGCCTCGATGGGTTGACTCCTCTAAGAGGAGTGAAACCAGAGCGGACGCTGCACGCACCCGGCTCCAGGGGACCAGCGCCTGCACTCGGGGCTGAGCCGTAAAGGGGCAAACCTCGCACCTCCACCCTCCCGGCCCCCTGGCCTCGCTCCCCTAATCTGCAGCCCAGAAAGTGCAGCGAAGGCCTCGCCTAAAGAGCGGCTTCGCGCCCCTGCTTGCTCGAGTTGGGTCCACAGGGAGCGATTTCCCCGGCGTGTGCACTGCCCGGGCCGGGCCCACGGCGCTCAGGCATGTCTCCTCGGC
>NW_005353838.1:4932421-4932710 GCF_000412655.1 Myotis brandtii | reverse complement strand
CTCCCCGGCCCCACTCTCGGTCGGGGACCCCGGCCCGTGCCCCCTTCCCGCCGCCTCCCAGGAGGCGCCAGTACCGATGCCCTGGATGAAGATGAAGCCGGTGACCGCGAGCACCGGGTGCCAGTTAAACTCGGGCGCTCTCCCGTCCCAGCCGAGCCCCTCGCGGTAGTGGAGGACCCAGATGAGGGTGAAGATGACCGACAGGAAGCCGACCAGCAGCGCCGACACCAGCAGCCCCAGGAAGCCCCGGTAGCCGTCCATGGCCATCAGCACCCCATGCCCCGCGCCG
>NW_005353838.1:4928616-4932047 GCF_000412655.1 Myotis brandtii | reverse complement strand
CTTGCGGAGCGCGCGAACAACCCATCCACGTAGTTGTTGCGAGTCAGAGCCGGGGTGATTCCGTACCCACCAACCACTTCCTTTTAACTCTTCCCGCGTCCCTTCCTTATTTGTGGGAGGCTGAATAGGGCAGTTCACACCGGGCTTAGTCAGCTAAACGGCCGGCCGTCGACTGAGCCCTTCAGGATGTCCCCGAGGTTTTGGCCCACGCGCGCGGGGATCCAGCTCGGGGCCTGCGTTCTCTTGGATGAGGCTGGAGCGGAGGGAGGAAGGGCTCCGTCGATGGCTGTTTAACAGACAGGAGGGTCCCTTGGGTGGGGTTGTGTATGTGACTTTGGTTAATGAAGGCTTCCGAGCCCCAGTCCGAGAGGACTGGCCGTCTTTTGGTGCCAAGAATGCGCCAAGGAGGAACCTGTGGGGTGGGATGGGCTTGGCCCTACCTGGCAAGGAAACTGCTTGCCGTTTGCGCTTTAGGGAGGGAAGAGAGACACCCCCGAACCCCGGACTTGCCTATACTAGTAGAGTGTGATGAAGTGGATCTGAAAAGGGCCTCCCTGCCCAAACCCATCTGGACCAAAGCCCCACCTTGAAGTGAAGCTCACTCCCTGCCCTCTTTCCCAACGTTATCATTACCCATTCTCCGCTGGACAGGAAAAGTGTCGGTGGTGTCTAGTGCCATTAAAGAAAACGGGGCCCTGTTAGGACTTCTAGAATGCGTGTGGGGACATTCACTTCTAGCCTCTCCTGCAGCCCATCTCTAAGGACTGGCCTTGTTGCCATTTTGAAAGGCCTTAGAAAGTGTGTGGAGGTGGTTTTTAGTGGAAAATAACAAGTTTTAGGCCAAGAAAGTAGGAGTGCAAAGCCCTGATAGTGGGCAGGATTAACGGCTCAGTTAAGAGGCTGCAGACTCCCCCGTGTCATTGTTTTTCTCTTGGCGGAGAGAGGAGAGGGAGAATAAGCACATGGAATAGAAGGACCCTTCCCCACAGTACAAGGCTTTCTGTGGTCTGAGCCAGCCTAGTCCTCCACTCTAATCCTTTACCACAATCTGACTGGCCCTGGTGTCCACGGCTCTAAACTTTTCTTCTAGCTCCTGACCACTTCCTACCACCTTCCTGCTCTTCTGACAGGGAGCCAACCAGCCGCCCAGAAAGCCCCTGCAGCCGTCCGTGGCCATCAGTGCTCCATATTCTTTGTCCCAGCAGCCACGGGGTTTGCCTGAGCCCATCTGCACCCAGCAACCTTCCCTGAGTCTGCCCATGACCCATTTTACACCTACCCGCACTTCTACAGCCAGTGCATGCCTACACCACTTATCAGGATGCAACCATCTGTCCCTGTGCCTGTCTCCACGTCCCAGACTGCCCCTTGAGGGTATTAACCGTCTAATTTCTCCTTATATTCTCCTCAGCATGTAGTAGTTACTCAGGAAATGTTTGCTGAGAGATGAACCGGACTGAGTATGTGAGTCAGGGTCCTGGCAGGAAACCGATGGCACATCTCAATTGAGCAATTTAGTAACGAACAGGACCTAGTATTTATAAAGTTGTGGGCAGGGTGTGGGAAACCTCAAGGGTTTTGCAGTGCCCAGGCCTGAAGGGGAGAGAGCTACTGAAATCCAGGGCGATAAAAATGCATAGAAAAGGCAATCTGATTAGGGCTACGGCCTTGAGTTGAGGGACTGACCTGCAGGAACTCCACAGAGAGGAAGACTGGGAGGCAGAAAGATTCCAGCCTTACTCTCCTCCCCTCCAATCTCCTGCCCAGTCCGAATAGCTTAACTCAGTCAGAAGCCAGAGGGGAGTTCATGTAGTCCAACAGCTCAGCCTCCTAGGGAACACCACAGAGCGGAGAAAGGTAAGAGTAGGTCTACAGAATAAACAAAATTCACTGAATCTACCCGTCTCATTTTTTTTCAGACATTTTTGGTTCTTGAGTGCTGCAAATATTTTGTTTAATTTTATGCTGTTTCTCTTCTTTTGGAACACTTAGTCAGTAAAAAATTTGTTAAGGAAAAGTTTATTGATTTTGAGAGAGAGAGGAAGGGAGAGGTAGAGAGAAACATGTGAGAACACAACATCAATTGAACCGCAACCTCCTGGTGCAAGGGACACACCCGCCAGGGCTTAACTAGAATTTTTTAACAACGTGTCATCGTATCCCTATTCTTCTCTCTACAAGTATCTACTTAACTTCATCATCCCCTTGACCCAACACCTTCACTTCACTCTTTTTAAAAAAAAAATATTTTATTGATTTTTTACAGAGAGGAAGGGAGAGAGATAGAGAGTTAGAAACATCGACGAGAGAGAAACATCGATCAGCTGCCTCCTGCACATCTCCTACTGGGGATGTGCCCGCAACCCAGGTACATGCCCTTGACCAGAATCAAACCTGGGACCTTTCAGTCCGCAGGCCGACGCTCTATCCACTGAGCCAAACCGGTTTCGGCTTCACTTCACTCTTGAATTGATTTTGCTCAGCAGCAGCAGCAGCAACAGCAGCAGCAAATAAGAATTCCTGGGATTCCAGACCCCATCTAATGAAAGCATGGCCAGATGGCATGGATGGTGTTGAATCATCTTGAAGTTACAAACTAAACTGAGAGAAGTTCAATTTGTAAGTTGTCCTTTTAGGACCTAACTTTGATGAAACTTGTCACTTGAAACAGAAAAAAATTCATTAAATATTATCATAATGTTAACAACCTTTTAAAAGAGTTGTTCAATTAAAAAGTTTCCCACATGAGATGGTAAAACAATTTGTTACCAAAGTACTTAGAGAGACTAGGTAACCTGTCAGCAATGCTATCCAAGGGATTCCCAATATGTGTGTATAGGGAGGATGGGGTGTGTGGGCGGGGCATTCAGCCTTCCTAAAAACCCTGATTCTGGAAACATATACATGTGGACACAGATTTTTATTGTCCCTGGTGTAGTCATTGAATGCAGAGTGAGGAGATAAGGTGTGAAGACGTGGGAAAAGAAAAGCCGCACCCCAACCATCATGAGAGTTGGAGCCAGGTGCCCTGTATGCCATCTGTCTATTAATTGTTCACACAGTAATGTTGCATTTCTTTTGGTGCACACAGAGGTCCAGTATTCTAATGTACATAGTAGCTTACTTTGTGGGATAAGTGGGCCATTTTTTTTAAACTTTCAAATGTTGACTGTGTTGGTTGTCCCTCCATTCTCCACCTTTCTTTGCCTTCCTTTGTGCCCAGTCACACTGTGCGCCCTTGCTTCTCCAGGCCTACGTGAGATATTGGTCGCCTGCTCTTGCTTGTCCTGGGTCTTCATCCCCCGCGGTTGGGTTCTCTTAAGTCTGCTTGCGTTTCTGTAAATAGTCCCTTGATTAAACTCTCTGTTTTGCACCAGCTGTTTCCTGCAAGACCCTGACAGAGACAAGTGGAAAAATACTCTTGCCTAATA
>NW_005353838.1:4898664-4909277 GCF_000412655.1 Myotis brandtii | reverse complement strand
AATTGTCTATGCCTCCTGAGGACACACTGTGAAAGGAGGAGTATATGAAGCAAGGAGATCACACATCTTCCTGTCCTCCCTTCCAGTAGACAGAGATTTGGGGATCAGAAAGCTGTCCTGGATGACTGAAATAAAGCAGCTTACAGCTGATCCCCGAGGACTAAAATAAAAGAACTCACGGCTGACACTGACTGATGACATAAGCCAAGCCCAGGCAGTGGTCCAAGGCTCCTTAGCAAAATAAAATGGGTTCCGGTTTTGAGATGAACACAGTCAAACTGATGTTAATGGGAGGAACATACATTCCTCATGCGAGGCTAGACTGTGTTGTCTTCAGGAACAAAACCCAATGTCTGCTTTGCTGAGGTGTGAGGTGTTTCTGCTCTGAGGGAAACAGTGAGGAGAGGAACCTCAGACCTAGCTGTGTGGAGACCAGCTGTGGAGCAGCCTGTACCACCTCCCTAACTCAGAGTCCATTTACCCTAAGCGGGCAAGGCTGAAGCAAGGAAAGATTCCATTTGTATCTGGCCACAGCCTACAGAAATCCAGTTTGCAAAGAGGCAAGAGGTAGCTCTTTTCCTGAGGGAGCAAAGTGGCACACAGACTGGGAAGCAGACCCAAGGAGGAGAGGATTCTGGGAAGGACATGGGGAGTGAGGAGAGCACCTTCCGAGGTGGCCAAGCAAAACACCCAACTCAGTAGAGCGTCTTTCCCATGCTGCACGCAGGGGCGGAGGAGGGTGTGGGGTGAGAAGAGGTCAGACCAAGGCATTACTTCCATTCCTTTCATATCATAGTGCTTTGTAAGATCTACCTGGCCCTTCATTCAAATTTTTTTTTCTGCAAAAAACTTTATTTTGTTTCTATTTGGTCCAATGCCTGGGAGAGGGTTACAGGGTAGTTAAAGAATGGCTAGTGGTTTTGGTGAGAGACTCCGGCAAAAGACACCCAGGGAGCCCTAACTGGTTTGGCTCAGTGGATAGAGTGTCGGCCTGCGGGCCAAAAGGTCCCAGGTTCAATTCCAGTCAAGGGCATGTACCTTGGTTGTGGGCATATCCCCAGTGGGGAGTGTGCAGGAGGCAGCTGATCTATGTTTCTCTCTCATCGATGTTTCTAATTTTCTATCCCTCTCCCTTCCTCTCTGTAAAAAACCAATAAAATATTTTTTTTTAAAAAAAGAAGACACCCAGGGAATGCACATGGGCCACTTAAAGGCCTCTGGGCTCCAAAGGCTCCAGGTGAGCCTTTCGAAGAGATACTCGTCCAGCCCAGCCTGGGGGTTGGCCAGCCTACGGAGGTGAGTCAGGTGTTGCCCATCTTCTTGATGAGTTTCACCTCCTCACCCAGGAAGTGGTTCTCCAGGAAGTCAGCGAGCTGAGGGTCTGCGTGGGTAGAACTTAGGGCCAGCAGACCCCAAAGGGCCTGGTTCCGGGTCCTCTCCAGGCCAGGGCAGCTTCCATGGCATCCTGAGTTTCACCCCACTTGTCTTGGGAAGGCTTCAGCACATCCTGAAGAAAATGCGGCCACCACGCTGGTTTTGTAACTTTAAGAGAAGCTGGTGCCTTCACGCTTCTCTGCCAACTCGCAGAAGTGGCCCTCGCCCTCCAGAGCCAGAGCCATATCCGCACGCGCGCGCGCGGTAGAAATAGAGGACCAGAGAGAGGTAGGTGCGGGAGGCCCTCGGATGCAGGCCAGCCAGGCGGTTGGTGGCAGCCTCCACTTCGGGTGGAATAATTCTGACGAATTTGGGAGCTGATGGTTGTTGGGCAATATGGAGTTAAGGCAGAAAAACAACAATGGTGTGTTGGCTGGTCTTGGAGGCTGCGATAGCTGAGGTGGTTCTGAAGGTGGTGATTGGAAAAGTGGGTGGAGAGTGGTTGGAGGCTGGAAGAAGGGGCGTCCCTGGGTCTGTTCCGTCTGGAACCACTGAGGGCACTGCCTCATGTAATTTTTTAAATTGCTTCCGTTATCATCCTGTTTCAGTTGGGTTTGGGGATAACTGGCGAGGCAGGAAGCACTTAGGCACGCCCTTGGTAACTCTTCCTGATCATCTGGTATCTCCCTAATTCTCTGCCAAGACCCCATCCCTTCCTTACCCTCTCAGCCAAAGTGCTGCCATCCGGTCCAGACACAGAGTGTGGACTTTATCCAGGCAAAAGGGAAAAGAATTAAGTTCCATGATTCCCCAATTCTCATCCACCACCCTTACCCCATAGGTTAGTAGGAAATAACCAAGTGAGGAAAAAAAAAAAAAGAATGAGGTTTGGTCACATCTAGGTTCTATTTATTTTAGAGCCCTCATCCCCATGCAAACTTACAAATCCTACTGAAAAGTTGATGTTAGTGGAGCCATTTTTTAAAAGAGCCAGAGCAGCCATCTAAGACCTGCTTGCACATCTTGCTCCTTGGACCTTTGGAATGCTTGTGCCGGGCAAAATAAACCTTTGGACGGGGACACACCAGCATTGTCTTCCAAACAGCTGTCTGTAAAACTGTCAGGAAAGCAGGCATTGTGACCACAGGACTGATGATTTCGCACACTCTTTCTGAAGATAAAGCCAGTAATCAGCTAGGTATAGCTAAAGAATAACTCAGTTTGTTAACACCAAGACAAATTCTTTTCTTCTATTTGTGTAATTATTTCCCCTCCTTTTTAAATTAAAAAACAAAACAAAACATCCTTACCTTCACCCTGTAATTGGGACACAATTTGGGTTTCTGCTGGAATCTGTGCCCTGAACTGCAATTCTGTGATCTCAAATAAATGTTTGTTGCCTCTCACTTAGGTTAACATCCTAGATTAAAATATAAGCTCCTTCAGGGTGAGAATTTGATCTGCCTTATTTGCTGCTCTTCTTCCAGGACTATGTTCTTAAAATGTGCTGGAATTTCTTTGAGGCGGGTATAGGATGACACACAGACACGAAAATGCTTGCCATAAAGGAAGAAATTATTATTATTTTTTTAAAGCTAGCTTTCTTTATTTTTAAATAAAAAATCTTTATTGTTGAAAGTATTACATATGTCCTCTTCCCTCCCTCCCCCCTCCATTGACTCCTAGAGCCCCACCCCCTCCTCCAGGCCTTCACCACACAATTGTCTGTGTCCAGGGGTTAGGCATATATGCATACAAATTCTTTGGTTGATCTCTTCCCACCCCCTCACCCCTGCCTTCCCTCTGAGATTCCATAGTCTGTTCCATGCTTTTATTCTCTGGATCATGAAAAGCTTTCATATCATAATCTAACCCTGAGATTTATTAATAGTTATTATGGTAAGAAATAATAAAATAAACTTTTTTGAAGAGTATTTCTAGAAATAAAAGGAAAGAGGGAAAAAATTAAGGATTTGGAGGAAGACTTCCTTAATTTCTTTTTTTGTTTGTTTTTTGTTTTTTTTAATTAAATCTTTATTGTTCAGATTACATTTGTTCCTCTTTTTTCCCCCCATAACTCCCCTCCTCCCAGTTCCCGCCCCACCCTCCGCCCTCACTCCTCACCCACTGTCCACACCCATAGGTGCACGATTTTTGTCCAGTCTCTTCCCGCATCTCCCATTCCCCTTTCCCCCCCAAGAATAGTCAGTCCATTCCCTTTCTATGTCCCTGATTCATTATAATCACCAGTTCATTCTGTACATCAGATTATTTATTCACTTGATTCTTAGATTCACTTGTTGATAGATGCATGTTTGTTGTTCACAATTTGTATCTTTACCTTTTTCTTCTTCCTCCTCTTAAAGGATACCTTTCAGCATTTCATATAATACTGGTTTAGTGGTGATGAACTCCTTTAGCTTTTCCTTATCTGTGAAGCTCTTTATCTGACCTTCAATTCTGAATGATAGCTTTGCTGGATAAAGTAATCTTGGTTGTAGGTTCTTGCTATTCATCACTTTGAATATTTCTTGCCACTCCCTTCTGGCCTGCAAAGTTTCTGTTGAGAAATCAGCTGACAGTCGTATGGGTATTCCCTTGTAGGTAATTGAGTCTCTTTCTCTTGCTGCTTTTAAGATTCTCTCTTTGTCTTTTGCTCTTGGCATTTTAATTATGATGTGTCTTGGTGTGGTCCTCTTTGGATTCCTTTTGTTTGGGGTTCTCTGCGCTTCTTGGACCTGTAAGTCCATTTCTTTCACCAGGTGGGGGAAGTTTTCTGCCATTATTTCTTCAAATAGGTTTTCAATATCTTGCTGTCTCTCATCTTCTGGCACCCCAATTATTCTGATGTTTGTACGCTTGAAGCTGTCCCAGAGGCTCCTTACACTATCTTCATATTTTCGGATTCTTTTTTCATTTTGCTTTTCCGGTTGGGTGTTTTTTGCTTCTTCGCATTTCAAATCTTTGACTTGATTCTTGCGCTCCTCTGGTCTGCTATTGGGTGTCTGTATAATATTCTTTATTTCAGTCCGTGTATGCTTAATTTCTAGTTGGTTCTTTATCATAGCATCGAGGGTCTCATTAGTTTTCGTGACTCTCTCCTCAAGTTTATTGACAGCTTCTAGCACATTTTTGCAAGCCCTCAAAATTGCGATTTTTAGCTCTATATCCTCCATTTCTGTCATGTTTTTTTGTCTCCGCATTTTTTATGCTTTCTTGGTGCACCCCCTAGTGGTCTTTGTGCGCAGTCTTGTTCTAGTTGAGCCTTGATTGTTGTAGTTAATACTAGAGGGAAGGCTATCCGGCAAATGCCTCTGTGCAGGGCTTGGGCGGGGCGGGTCCCAGGGGATCTACAGCGCGGGCAGAGCGAGCAGTTATGGCTGCTCTCAGTTCTGTCCCCAGCGGCTCTGCAACCGCTGCAGACCTTGGAGAGAAAGCTGCCTTCCCACTTCTCCCGTTTGAGTCTGGGTCCCTAGAGACTCGCCCGGATCTGGAGCTCAGAGTCTGAAACTCCCTCCCGATTGAAAACAACAACCTCGCCCTCTGCCGCCGGCCCGCTCCACATGCACTCCGCACCTTAGTATTTCACCTCCGCACTGCGCCTCCTCTGAGTCTCGGTATGGATTTCTCGTTTCTTCTAGTTGTAGAATCTCTCCTCAGCCAGCCTTCCTGTGGTTCTGGGTGATGTCCGTTCCGTCTTTTAGTTGTATTTTTGAAGTGGTTGTTCGAGGCAGCAAAGTCCAGCGTTAACCTATGCCGCCATCTTGGTTCTCCCTAAGAAGTTATTTTTTTAGAATTCACAGTCCCCTAGAAACAGGAGGCATGGATCGCCACGCACTGCCACTCGGGAAAGGTGGAAGCAAGATGATCAGGCAGGGAGAGAGGAAACTGCAGCCAGGAGCCTTTCCTGTAGTTTTTGAGGGAAGGCATGAGAGATGCAAGGTAAACAATCAGAGCAAGCTAATAATTGGATATTTTAATAATTCCAGTGGGCTCTGGGCTCTAGGGGTGGTCCACATTGCCTGGTACCTGGCCCTGCAGGGCAGGGAATGGTGTCCTAGACTGTAGAAGTCTCATAGAAGGAGATGGGGGGTGGGGAGGGAATAGACTCAGATTTGGTTGTTCTGCATATCAAAGGTATTCCGGCAGGCAAATTGTTATTGCTAGGAATTAGTCAACTCTAAAAGGAGTGGTTTCCCCAGTCCAAAGGCCCCAAAATACCAGAGCATCAAGATACAGGGGGGGGGAAAAATATATAGTTACTACAGCCTATAATTGTTATTGACAAAGGCAAGGCCTTTAATATAACACATCTGTGAACTGACTAGAAAAAGTTATAGAATTAGCAGGGAAGAAGTGCTCTGGGACACTTTTCTCATAACCGAGCTTTTTTCTATGTAAACCAGATTTTATAAGTACGCTGAACTGTTTGGATGGGGCATTATAGCATGTGAAGAACTGGATTATACTGTAATTAATGAGTAGTCAAAAACATCACTTACCTTTGGAAAACTTTTATTGGATGCTTCTTTGGCTTTGTAATAGCAGGACTAAGGGCTCTAATTACAGTTCTCCCGGACATGGATGCATATTTTTAAAGGGCATTCATAGGCAGAGTGTCTCAGAAATATATTTCCAAAATTTTGGCTCATGGATCTCAAGGTTTTATTGAAATACTAGAGGCCTGGTGCACGAAATTCGTGCATGGGGGGTTGGGGGGAAGGGAAGGTCCCTCAGCCCGGCCTGCACCTTCTCCAATCCAGGACCCCTCGGGGGATCTCCAACTGCCAGTTTAGGCTTGATCCCTGCAGCCTAAACCAGCAGTCGGACATCCCTCTCATAATCCAGGACCGCTGGCTCCTAACTGCTCACCTGTCTGCCTGCTTGATCACCCCTAACTGCCTCTGCCTGCCAGCTTGATTGCCGCCTAACTGCTCCCCTGCTAGCCTGATCGCCCCCAGCTGCCCTCCCCTGCCAGCCTGATCACCCCTAACTGCTTGCTCCCCGCTCCCCTGCTGGCCTGATCACTCCTAACCACCTCTGCCTCGGCCCCCACCACCGTGGCTTTGTCCAAAAGGAAGTCAGACATCCAGAAGATGTCCGGTTGACCTGGTCTCATTAGCATATTACCCTTTTATTAGTATAGATGGATTCGTGCACCGGTGGGGTCCCTCGGTGTGGCCTGTGGGGATCGGGCCAAAACTGGCAGACCAACACGCCTGCTGCTCCTGCCTGCCACTCCTGCTCATCCCGGGCCCTGCTGCGCCTGCCACTGCTGCTGCTGCTCCATAGGCTCGCTGCCGCTCCACTGCAGTCTCCAGGCTACAGCGGCCAGCTGTGGGAGCGCCCTGACCACCAGGGGGCAGCTTCTGCGTTGAGTGTCTGCCCTCTGGTGGTCAGTGCGCATCATAGCGACTGGTCAACTGGTCGTTTGGTCGCTTAGGCTTTTATGTATATAGAATGATGAAGGAATCATGCATGCCCAAAAAAGAGAACTCTGAAAATAAACCAGAGAGTTTCTTTTAATTGGCCAAACATTTGGCTAAAAAAATTTTATTTGCAAGTGGCTTACACAGACCTCACTGAGTCTCAGGAAGCTTTGGTTGTCATTTCTATTAGTAGGTAAAAGCTCTTTTTAAAGAGAACACCAAATGGGATAAGTCCAAATTTTACTTTTGTTCCAAAATAATTTAGCTTGGCTTCTGTTATTTATGTTTCCTCCAAGCCTAGATCTTTGAGATTTCAGTCAACAAGAAGCAATTTGGAATAAGGAAATGCACGAGTCTAAGCCTTCAATCTGCTGTCAGCTTGCTGTGTAATCGGACAATTTATAGAAACCAAAAAGTGGGCTGCAGTTTGCTAATCTGTGACAGGATAGCTTCATACTAGATCAGGGTTCTTAACCTGGTATCTGTGAATAGAACCCGAAATGGAAGAAAATTGCACCTTTATTTTCATTAACTTAGAATTGAAATTTAGCAATTTCTTAAACTATAAACACAAGCCCCACTAGTATTGCAGTGGCAATGACTTTGTCACCAGGACAAATCACTGATATTTTCATCTCCCATTGAGAGTTGTGGATATCTCAACTTACCATTTATGCTCAGTGCTCCTTCTGAGCAGCAGCAGTTATTGGACCTGCAGCTAGATCTCAAGGCATCAGTAATGAAGCGTATATTCTATTTTATCACAAATTTGTTTTTTTTAATTTGATAACTCCTTTTCAGTGGAATTGGTTTCCTTTGTAGTCCTTTTTATTTTATTTTATGCATTTTAAAACAATATTTGGAGGAGAGGTCCATAGGCCTTATTAGTCTTCCCCCCCTTTTTATTGAAATATTTGTCTGTTAAAGGAGCCAATACACATGAAGGCTGAGAATCCCTCAACTAAATGACCTTTAAGGCTTTTTTTCCTGCCTTTAAATCTATACTTTGTACCATTGAACCTAGAAACTCAGGGAAGGCTATCAACTAAACCTCACATCTTACAAAGTACAGTCACCATCCTACCATGATAGGAATGTAAAAAACAACACTTGAAGAACTTGATATGTCTCTTAGAAGATTAACCTAGGAAAACCTTAAATCTTCGTAACCCAGAGCTGTTATTAAATGCTGAGCTGTCCTGAAAATAAAAGGCCTGCCTCTTGATTGCTTAATCTCCATTTTCTGATGGTCTGGCAGAGCTGTTCTATAAGCATAGCCAGGCCAGGCAAGAGTGTCAAACAGATCCTGTTTGTCATGAGTATCCTGTTGCCCCCTCTTTTTAGACCTTCCTCTCCTACCTTGGCTCTTCTCCTTCCCAGCACCCACATTTTGCACAAGAACCCCCAACACTCAGACTACCATATACCACCATATCAAGGCCCTAGATCTGTGGTTCTCAACCTTGGCTGCACATTAGAATCACCTGGGAATCTTTTTAAAATCCTGATTTCTGGGCCTCGTCCTATGGAAGGGAATCTTTTTAAAATCCTGATTTCTGGGCCTCATCCCCCCGGAAATTCTGTTTCTTTGTTTTGGGGTGGGGCCACAACATTAGTAACAAAGAAACAGAATTTCCAGAGGATGAGGCCCAGAAATCAGGATTTTAAAAAGATTCCCAGGTGATTCTAATGTGCAGCCAAGGTTGAGAACCACTGACCTAGATGGAAACTTAACCTTCCTTCACCTTCTACCAATATGTAGTATTACAGGTCTCTTTTATGCTAAATATTGATGGTCAATGATCATACTAACTCCTCCAAGCCCTTGTTTCCATCTCTAGGTAATATATGTGCATTTAAGGTGTGTTAAGATGATTACTTAAGTCCAAAGTTCTCAAACGAGGTTCTAGTAATCTCCTGGCTCCCCTCCTGTTTCATCAAAGCTTTCTTTGCTTATGTACAGAGTCATAAAAACCACTGATCTGAGGACTTGACCGTATCTGTTTATGTGGGAACAGTCTTTATTTTAGATAATTAAGAAATAATGACTATTTTTTCTTTTAATTTGCATGACTCACCCAGGTTAAACTCATAAGAAAGTCTTTCATGGAAATGTATAATGATTTGAAAGTCCAGCCTGAGCTCTCTGGTTTGCCATGGACTTCGAAAATGAGAATATATCTATGTACTCTGCCCTTAAATAGTTTTCCAAGATTAAACTTAGAACACTTTGCATTGACCCCAGGATGGAGTAGTTTTGGGGACAAGGATATTTGCCATCATCCTTAAATTTTGGGTGGGAGCCTTTTAAGTGATGGCTGTCCAGAATTTCCTCTTAATTACTAAATTTCAGCTCCAAACAATGAAGTTATTTTCCTTGGATAGTCTCTATTTGTATATAAACAATGAATCTTAGAACAGACTGATCCTATATAATAATATGCAAATCGACCGAACAGTGAAACAACTGTTTGCTATGGTGCACACTAACCACCAGCAGGCAGACGCTCAACACAGGAGCTGCCCCCTGGTGGTCAGTGCACTCCCACAGGGGGAGCACTGCTCAGCAAGAAGCCAGGCTCACGGCTGGCGAGTGCAGCGGGGGTGGTGGGAGCTGCTCCACTGGACTGTGAGAGGGATGTAAGTCAGCAGGCAGACATCCCCTGAGGGATCTCGGACTGTGGGAGTGTGCAGGCAGGGCTGAGGGACTCCCCCCCCACCCCCCGCCCAGTGCACAAATTTCATGTACTGAGCCTCTAGTTGTTAATAATTGACTTCAAACTGAAAACAATCCAAACACGTACCAACTGTAGAATAGATCAATTTTGATACAATCGAATATTATAGAATAATAACAATAAACTAAAATGCAACAAAGGAACAAGTTGGAGATGCCTACAAAAACATAAATGAATAATGTGAGTAAAAAAGCAGGACACAAAATAATATACGCAATGTAGTTATAGATTTAAAATTCAAAAAGAGGTAAAAATAAGCCCTTCTGTTTAGAGATGCATACAGAGGCAGGACATTTATTTTAAAAATCAGGGAATTGTGCCCTAGCCGGTTTGGCTCAGTGGATAGAGCGTCGGTCTGCAGACTGAAGGGCCCCAGGTTCGATTCCTGTCAAGGGCATGTGCCTTGGTTGCAGGCAGGTCCCCAGTTGGGGGTGTGCAGAAGGTAGCTGATCGATGTTTCTCTCTCATCGATGAGCAGATAAAGTGGCCTCAATATGAATTCGTTCGCTGTTTGTATCTTTATGAATTTAGTTAACTGTGTCATCACTTCCGTGATGGTTCAAGGTTTTAAAGTATATTGAACTAAAATGGGTTTAAAGAAGTAACTAGGGTCATGCAGATTAACTGACTTTTCTACTTCAGGTATAATTTTATTTAGTATACTAGTAGCCCGGTGCACGAAATTCATGCACTGGGGTAGTGGGGAAAGGGGCTCCTCAGTCTGGCCTTCACCCTCTCCAATCTGAGACCCCTCAGGGAATGTCCAACTACCTGTTTGTGCCCACACTTTTAACAGATAACAGCTCCATTGTTGTTTCTTTCTTATGCTTAAAACCATTGGAATTAGTAGGTATTCAAAGTGTGTATACATTTTGGGGGGACACCCTGTATATCTCTAGTCAGTGGTGAAAAAAACCAACAGCAGATTTGGAACCCCCAGACAGGGAACCTTGCTCATTCCCCACATGTCTCCCCACTTCACTTTCCACCTTCGTGGGCAGCAGGAGAATCAATGTTTTCTCTCATTAATTCGGAAAAGCACGTCCTGTCACCCGTTGCCCGGCAGGAGTGC
>NW_005353838.1:4897605-4898075 GCF_000412655.1 Myotis brandtii | reverse complement strand
GACGTCAGTCTGGCCTGCCACGGTGGCTGTCCCTGCAATCCTGCACCTTCTGGGCCAGGAGGCGGATCTTGCGCAGCCACTCCTGGGCGCTGATGGCCAGCAGGTGCTACTTCAGTTCAGCCTGCAGGCTCCGCTTGGCACGCTCACAGCTGACACCACTGCCATGTGGGAGTACAGGCCACCCTCTGCCGGCCTGCCTCCCCTGTCCAGAGGCTCTCTGCACTGCTCACCTGCCCAGAGTGACTGGGGCTGGGCGGAAGCCAGGTGTCCTGCCCTGTCCAACCCTGGCCGATCCGCCCCTGTGCGAGCTGCCGCCCTGCCGGGAAGGGTCACGGATCCAGGTCCCGGGACCATGGACAGCCTCAAGTGCTGCCCCCCGCCCGGCAGGGTCACAGTTCCGTGTCTTGGTCCCGTGGACAGCCTCAAGCACTGCCCCCCGCCCGGCAGGGTCACAGATCCGGGTCCCGGGA
>NW_005353838.1:4869602-4896695 GCF_000412655.1 Myotis brandtii | reverse complement strand
GTTCGCTTCAGCTGCCTGGCTGCCGGCCGCCATCTTGGCTGGCAGTTAATTTGCATATCACCCTGATTAGCCAATGGGAAGGGTAGTGGAGGTACAGCTAATTACCATGTTTCTCTATTATTAGATAGGATGAACTCTGTGGACTGAGATAAGACAGGGAGAGGCTGGCAACATGCCCAGAGTTCCTCCACGGTTACAAATCCTAACTTGCTAAATTCTGTTTATGAGGATGAAACCTCTGGCAAAAGGCCCCAACATGTCTGAAAATTATCTGTAAAGGCAGAAAGTCATCTAAATGTAATGTACTTGAAACTATTCATGTATGCCGCAGTACAAATATGATGATAAGTTTTATGAATTCATTATTTTTCACACAATATGAAAAGTGGAACTGCAGGAATTGTCTGATTTTAAATATGGTTGGAAATGTGGAGGTCTCAGGTGGGTTTATCCCAAGAATTCAAGGTTGGTTTAACACTAAAAACCAATCAATGTAACTTAAAACATTAACAGTCTGAAATAGAAAAACCACATGATCATCTCAGTAGATATAGAAAAAGAATGCGACAAATTCCAACATCTACATTCGATAAAAACCCAGAAAACTAGGACTAGAAGGGAACTTCCTCAAATTGACAAAGGGCATCTATGATCAACCTACAAAACTGTAACTGTTTAACCGTGCTTTAAATTTGTCTGCAAATGTTCATAGGAGCTTTATTTGTAGCAGCCAAAAAATGCAAACAACCCAAGTGTACATTATCATACTTAATGGTGAAAGACTAAAAGATTTTCCCTATGTGTTGGGTACCCATATGCAGAAAAACTGGCCAAACAAACTTTGATCCATGCCTTGCACCATACACAAAAATTAACAAAAGTTGATTATAAATCTAAATATAAAACCTAAATTAAATATCTAAAATTAAAGATTGACCATTCCAAGTGTTGGCAAGGATTTGGGGCAGCTGGAACTCTCATATACTGATGACAGGAATATAAAATGGTACAGCCATTTTGGAAAAACAATTTGGAAACTTTTAAAAAAGTCAAGCATATACCTAATGTATGACCCAGCCATTTCTCCCTTGGTTTTCACTCAACAGAAATAAAGCATATGCCCATACAAATTTGTCTGTAAATGTTTGTAAGAGCTTTATTTGTAGTAGCCAAAAAATGGAAACAACCCAAATGAACATTAACAGGTAAAGGCATTAAATTGTGGTCATATACAAGCAATGGAGCGCTACCAAGGAATAAAAAGAAATGAACTATTGGTACATGCAACACAGATGATCTCAAAACAACTATACTGAGTGAAAGAAGCCCCCTGAAAAGTATTTACTGTGTGATTCCATTTATATAAAATTCTAGAAAACTCAAATTAACCTAAAGTGACAGACACAGAGCAGTGGTTGCCTTAGAAAGAGGAGAGAGGGGCAGGAGGGAGGGAAAACTCTTTGGGGTAATGGACATGTTTGTTATTTTGATTATAGTGATGTTTACATGTCAAAACTTACCAAATTGTACACTTTAAATATGTTCATTTTATTGTATGTCCATATGCCTCAATAAATCTATACGAATAAAAGGGTAATATGCTAATTAGGCCAGACATCTTCTGGACATCCTTCCTGACAAAGCTGGGGGCGTGGCCCTGATCTCAGGCCAGGCCTGGGGACCATATCTGCACATGAATTTCATGCGCCAGGCCTCTAGTTTGTTAATAAAATGTAAAATTTACACATGGAAAATAAACACATGAGAATGTGCTTACCATTAGTTAATAAGGAAAACTAAATTTAAAATCAGATTGAGATCCAATATAGTTATTGGGGAAAGGGTACAGCTTGTTTAATATGCTTTCATATTAGAGCAGAAATTTCCCTGATTTAGAAATAACATGAACACAGCCTTTAAAGAAAACAGTCGTATTATTTATTACAATGTTTTACGGAGCCTCTTCTCTGGTGTCATGTCGTCCACCTCCACCAGTCATGTGGAACAATGTATTCCCTGAAAAAGAATAATTCAAGCTGGATTTTGAATTATCTTAAATATTATCACATAAAAAGAATGTTTTCAACAGTTCCTGATAGGGGCGTAGTGGTTAAAGCAGATAAAGTGGTTGAACGGAGGGAAGGCTGTTAGGCACAAGTAGAAACAATCTAAGTCTCAACTAGAAAAGGTTATATACCCGTCAAAAACACTAAGATAAAAAGATAAACAACCACAAATGTTGGAGTAAATGGTCTGGCAGTTTCTTATTAAACTATACATACACCTATTCTGGGACCCAACAATTTCATCCTTAGATGTTTACTTAAAAGGAATAAAGACATACCAGTATGTTCACCCACAAAAAAATTGTACAAGAATATTCACAACAGCTTTATTCATAACTAGAGGCCCGGTGCATGGATTTGTGCACCAGTGGGGTCCCTCGGCCTGGCTTGCAGGGATTGGGCCGAAACTGGCTCTCTGACATCCCCCAAGGAGTCCCAGATTATGAGAGGGTGGTTCTCTGGTGACGCACCCCGGAATCGGGCTCCCTCCTCTCTCGTTCCGGGTGCATCACCTGAGAAGCACAGCTGCCAAGTTACCACAGCTCAGCAGCTCCTGCATTGAGCGTCTGCCCCTGGTCGTCATTGTGCATCATAGCTACCGGCCAGTCAGCCGGTTGCTTAGGCTTTTAGATATATACACAGTGTTGTTGTTTTTTCAAGTAGAAACAGCCTGGGTGCCCATCAACAGGAAAATGGAAAAAACAAATGGTGATATATTCATGCAAAAGAATACTCAGCAATAAAAGGAATGAACCACTGACACATGCAACTTTAATCTCAAAAACACGCTGAGTGAAAGAAGCATTATGCTTTGCATGATATCATTTATGTAAAATATTAGAACAGGCACATTTACCCTATGAGGCAAAATAATCAGAACAGTAGTTACACCTGGTAGGATGTGGAGTGGATTGCCTGGAAAGGGTCAGGAGGAAACTTCCTGGGATGACTGCAATGTTCTGAGTTTTGTAAAGGGTTTGGGTTACACAGGTCTATGCATTTGCAAAAACTCAGCAAATTTATACTTAACATTTGTGTACTTCATTGCATGTTATATCGATTTAATGACATGCATGTTGAACTATTAGGGAAAAGTATACCGATGTCTGCAATTTATTTTGAAATAAATCATAAAAGTGACATGGATAGATAACAATGTAGAGTGAAAGGTAGAATCCATGTGGATGGTATTTGGATATTTACCATAAAATTCTGTCAACTTTGCTGTATGTTTGAAAATTTTGATGGGGAAAGCCTTTTAAGAGGTTTGGAGGAAATTTGGCATAAGTTTTTGTCAACCTAATCTGGGTTTTTCCGATCTCTGCACTTACTCATTGTGGGACCTTGCACAAATTAACTTCTGCAATTGTCATTTTCCTCATTTGTACAATGTAGTTCATACCTCATATGGTTATTCTGAATGCTGAGACAACTCATTTTACATGCATCACAATGATTGATGGTAGACAGAAAGCACTCAATAAATATAACTTACAATTTTTTTAAAAGTATATACAAGACACAAAACAACTGGTGGAAGAATGTGGGGCACCTTAATTTGTTTAAATAAAGCAATATGATTTCCTCACTAGGTAGTTCAAATAACCATAATAAGATTTCTTTTGTTTTGTCCCAGAAATGTTTTAGAAAGTAAAAAAAAAAAATAATAATCTTATTGCATTGATATTGTGAGAATATACAGAACCTTAGATCAAGGAGTGAAATGCAGAAATACACCTCTTATCAGCTTAATATCTGGACTTGCTGAAAGAAGCTACCCTGCTTCACCCAGTCTTGAATTAAACACTCAGAAATGTCACCCCATTATGTTTTACACCTGGCACTAGCACCTGTTGAGTAGGTGGGCACACAGTGAACGTCTCTAACACATTAAGGTAGAGAGGAGGGTTAAGGTGGGGCAGGAGGCTATTAATCACAACTTCCCTTCACCCCCAAGAGAATAACAGACTCACACCTGGCAGGTGGCAGAATGAGCAACTGTATGCCACTGGGGGGAGCTGGGAAGCCCCTACTTTTCGGGGAAGCTTACTATATTATCTCCAGGTATGTGTGTTATCTGTAAATTTCCATATTCTTTGCTATCTGTGTACCTTTTGCCATCTTTTTATCAACCATCCTGTTACCCATCATGCAGCCCACATTTCCACACAATGTTGTAAGTGCCTGAAACTAAGTAGTAGCAGCTTGTCCTTGTCCTGCAATTGGGCACAGCCCTTCCGTTTGCTACATGGCCCACAGTTCCCTACTGGCTTCCACACGAGGTGCATGTCCTGCCTGGCCCATGTGGCACTTGGATCTTGGTCTGGTTCGATTTGGGCAGTGGTGAGACAGTAGGAGTTTCTTAGTCGTCGGTTCAGATCTAGACTAGAAGCACACACCCATACGCACCAAAACAGGAGGGCAGTACCATTTTATGTACCCTTTTAAAAAATGACAGGAATGTCGGTGGTCAGATGCCTTGATGAGTACATGGGATCCTTTCTAGCATTTTATCAAAAGAAGGCAATAACTTAAAGGAGAAGGAGAAACTCAACAAACCTCTTTTGGAAAAAATCTGACAGGATTCAAGTCTTAGGACATTCTTTTCTGACACTCCTGGAAACAAAGATTAGGTTTCATAACTATATTTGCTTTGAAACCCATACAGCACTGCTTTCTTTCTTTTCTCTGGTATTTTTAATCTATTCTCCCTTTTCCAGATTGAAATGAACTGGGCAGGGCCATTTACCTAGTGTCTAATTAGAAGTTTGGGGCTATATCCAGCACATGGCAACTATTCAACCACTTTGTAATCACATCATGTCTCTAAAATGCTCTGAAAGCTTCAAATATTAAATTAAATAGTTCTATTAAATGTGCATAAAATGAGAATGAATTTTTCAATTAGTGGATATAAAAGTATTCACATTTCATATATGAAGATAGTTTTATCATCTTGCTCCTGAGGTAATCACTTCTGCTTTCCCAAATGGTTGTAATACGTAGGATCAGATTCAGAAAGATCATATTTTTAGCCCACATATAAGTATTTTCCCTTTTTCTAAAATGTTACCCATCTTCTTTTCTGTTGCACAAAAGACAGTTTTATGTCTACTCCCTTTATTGCTGTAAGTTTATGGACTCTGCTACTAATTTCCTGACTTAGAAGAGCTAATACGTCTCTCTCCTCAGCCCTGTTGATTATAATAAGGTTGAAATTTCTCTGCAAGCTTCAAGGGCAGAACAGGGCAGAATTTACATCATTCTTAACATGGGTTCAAGCTACAACTGAAGAGTTTTTATGTAAATCATCCAAGCTCAAGTTCCTTGTTTTAACCTTAATAGGAATCAGCAATGATTTTTACTGCTATTTCCACCCCCCCCCCTTTTTTTACTAGTTATTTTTTTGAGGCTGAATCAGAGAAATGTATGGGACATGTGCACTGCAAGCAACTGGATTTCTCAGACAGGAAGCACACAAAAATACTTTCTCCTTTTACTTAGGTTGCATTTATTTAACATTCTAAAGAATGACTATCTGATTTCAAGGATCATATTTAGATCAATTTTAACAAATAAGAAAAAATACTCATTTCACAAGTAAGATAAAACCAAAAGTTTTTTCTGCCTAAGCAGTTAGTTCCCAAGCTACTCCCGGAACCACCTATCCTACAGAGAGCAAAACTGGTACGACCCAGAATAACTTTACCTTACTGTATTGCCCAAGCAAAACTGGAGGACACACCAACTAGACCGAATGGTGAAATGAGTACAACATTCTTAATAATTAAGAGCTAACAGGCTACATATTAGAAAAAAATTCACTTAAAGTTTGCTTGGAATCTTTTACATTAGTCTATGATAGAAACACAAATAATCAATGAGAACATCAAGCCACGAGAATAAAACCATGGAAGAAAAAATAATTAGTACAAATACAAAATACAGATACATATATAAGGTTTTCTTTTTAACTGTGATGACACATCTTTGGTTCAAAAGTATGCTTTCACATTACAGATATCATTTCTCATCCTTAAGCAAAGTATGGTACAGAGGACACAGGATTTCTTTCTATCTTTTGTATCTTTCTTTTTGTCTTTCCCTCCTAGTATTACCAATCAAAATTCCATACTATCCTTTAAGAGCCACGTTAAACACCTCCTCACCAATGACCTTTCCCCCAATTATTAAAATTAAGCTGTTCTCAACATTTTATATTTTCAACACCACCTAGCTAAAATCTCTAAAATGCTAGACTTCTTGGGAGAACATTCTAAAAATCCCTTATATAAAATGAAGTTCTTACCACCTTATATGGCAAGAGTTTAAAATATAAGTCATAGTCATCTGGAGTTAACACAAGATCTTGTGGAGAACTTGCTATGCAAGTAATAAAAAAGGAGGACTGGACACAGTTGTTGGGGTGTTTGGCTAAAAGTCTCATAAGTTACATCTCAAAATTAAAAATTTTCTCACTCTTTTTCTCAACTTCTGTTTGTGGTTTCTTCTTCTTCCCCAGGGTCACACACCATCTGGTAAACATAGCAGCTAAAGACCCTGCTGGGTTTCTGTTCTATGTGTAGGACCAAGTCTCTGTCAAAGTAGACTTCGTGGCTGTATGTCTGCAATGAAAACACAGTCAAATGCAATCTCCCCTTCACTATTTAGAATAGAACCATATTGACTACTTGTCCCTAAAATGTCACAGCACCTATGCCAGGGATCTTCAAATACACATTTGGAGGCAAAATAGTTGTCATAAAAGGTTTATTTTTCATTATTTGTGGATATGCAGATTACTTACGAGAAAAGCATGACACAAAATGCTAAGAATGAAAAGAGCCCTGAACTTAGGAGTCTGAACACCCAGATTTTATTGCCAATACTGCAACTGTTTCACCATGTTTTGGTGGGCAAATTGCTAAACCTCTCAGGTTCTCCACTGATAAAACAAGAATTGGATAAAATATTTCTTATAGCTTTTATATTTTATAATACTCAAAAGAATAGACAAATGCTTCTAAGAGTGCCTGGAAACACTACATCCTTAGATATGGTCTCTATTAAATTACTGTGGGGATTCAATACAGTAAACTTTTATTTTTTAAAATAATAACAAACTTTCAAAATGAGAGAAAACCAAGGACTATGATAAGGAAATAGTCAGCATGTCCCGGAAAAAACATAAAGTTTTATCTTTAAGGCCACTGGGAAGGTGACATCCTCTACACCCTAGGGGTGGAAGTCTTAAGAAGTACTCATTTTGTCCTACATGTAGTCCAGTAACCTCTTTCATGTGGTCATTGGTCTAGGTGAACTTGGACTGACACAGATATAGAAACATCTGTTTCAATAAATGCCACCTATAAAGGGAACCCTTACAACTTTGTATTGCATGAACTCTACTCACCACATCCCATGACTCCACCAGTGGAATGCTTTTAAGTAAAGTTCCATATTCATTACAGTGGAAATCAAGGTGAGCTTTTCCTTCGGCATCTATTTGAGTAACAGCTACCACAGAAAGCAAATCCAATTCATCTTCATAGTCCACAATTTTGAAAGTCTTGGGGAATAGATGGATAAGGCAAAGGAAAAGAAGAACAAATCCAGTTATCCAGTTAGGGTTATCTCTACATTTGTAGTTTAACTATTCTACTACTTATGAAAATGATGCAGAAAAAAGAATGAGTGGGTGGGAACATAGGGAGGAAGGTGTCTCTACTTATATGCCTAGTAAAATACCAGTTTCAAGAGTTTCGGATTTTGACAAACAGAACCAAGTCTAGGTACATCTCAGCCAAACTATAACTGAAATTCTCTATTATGAGCAAACCAGAGCTTCTCCAAATTCAAAAGAGATATTCAACTGCTGTCTCTGAATATCTGGTTCCCAGAAACAACTAAATATATAGAGCCTAGTTCTGCAACCTGAAGACTGCCCACTGTGCTTGGAAGGTTCTTATGACAGAAAAAAACAAGTCATTTCAAGAAGAATTGATAGCCCATCATATACTATTTAGGATTCTATTTGTCATACTTTTTTTTTAAACCCTTCTTAGTTCCTTAAAGAAAACAAACAAACAACAAAATTGCTGCTTAAACTTGAGGAAGGATATTTAGAATTGAAATTCAACCCACAAAACAGGAGTAGGATAAGAGATATAGGTTAGATTAAAGATGGTAAAGATGAAAACCTAACTCTAGAACCCAGGGAAGAAAACCTGGGACTCCAACAGCCTCACAGGGAAGCAGATCCATGCCCAGCCATCAGGGATGGACCAGAGAGACATGTCCTGGCAGGCACAGCAAATTTCTCTTACCACATGCAAATCCTCCACTTACATTTGGTCAAACTGCTTGCTAACCCATTTATATTTTCTACCTTTACCACTTATGACATACAAATTTACATAGATTATCTGTGGTTCCTTTTCATTTATTCTTTTGCATTGATCTAAACTTGGTCAAACTTCAAAGTTTGGGTGTGCTTTTATAGATTTTAATCACAATCCCTTTCAATTTTCCTTTTCCAGGCTAAAAGTTTTTGTTTTCTTATCTCATGATGTAGAGTAGCCCTCTTTGCAACTACCTCCTTCTCTCTTAATTATTCTTGCTACCTTTGGGTAGTTTTGGTATGTCTTTCTTGAATACAGTTTTTTATACAGGATAGGGAGCTTTCTGCTTTGTTCTCAACAGATTTCCTTGGTTCAAAAGAATAAATATATATTTTTTCCTTTTTGACAGTAGTCACATACTGGGCCAACTCCAACCTATTTTTAAAATTTTTCAAAAACTATCCTTAGAAGGTTATTCTAATATTTCTACCTAGAAATAGTACACAAATAATATAGTTCTATGGTCTAAATGGATTTAGTATTTATGCATTGGTTTTATATTTGCAGCATGGTAACTGTCAGTTGATTTCAAAAGTCCTTCCAATGCCTCTTTAAAAGAAAAGGATAGCCCACTGGTGTGGCTCATTGATTGAGTGTCAACCCATGAATCAAGAGGTCACTGGTTTGATTCCCAGTCAGGGCACATGCCCGGGTTGCAGGCTTAGTCCCAGGTAGGGGCATGCAGGAGGCAGCTGATTGGTGATGTTTCTCTTTCATTGAGAAAATCTATCCCTCTCCCTTCCTCTCTCTCTGAAATCAATAAAAAGAATAATTAAAAAAGGATAAAAATGTATTAGCTCAGTGACTAGTAATGTCAAGTCCAGGCCAAAGGCTGAACTGATTTACGACCCCTCTTCCCTGGCCCATGACATTAAACAAACATATCCATGTCTAGTAGGTAAAAAAATAAGGTTAAAGCCATAAAGTCAGAAGGAGAAAACTCAAGACTTTTCTAAGAGATTTCCCTCTAAAGCAGCGGTTCTCAACCTGTGGATCGCGACCCCTTTGGCGGTCGAACGACCCTTTCACAGGGGTCGCCTAAGACCATCCTGCATATCAGATATTTACATTACGATTCATAACATTAGCAACATTACAGTTATGAAGTAGCAACGAAAATAATTTTATGGTTGGGTCACAACATGAGGAACTGTATTTAAAGGGCCAGAAGGTTGAGAACCACTGCTAAAGTGTCCACATTAACACAACAAAACAATAAGCTAATGGTATTTTCAAGTTATTTCAGTCCTATGAACCTTTCTGCAAATAAAACCTTATGAATAATTCCAATCTGAAAAGAGAGGGTAACGGGAAAGCACTGGTTGAAATAGTATGCACAGTCTTACCGACTAAGGCTGCATGGAGCTCGCCCCCAATCTCTACCCCAGGGTCCCTGTTGGCCAAAATAATTTAAAACCCATAGGGCAAGTACATACTAGTTTGGTTTGTTGTCTCTGGCTAGAGTAATACCTCTTGTTCTGGGTCATCATCCAGAAGATTAAATTTTTTTTTAACCACCCGTCCAGATGCAGTAACAGTGGGTAAGTTTTCATTCTATCAGATGGAGAGAGAAAAAAGATGTGACAAGTCCTAGTATATGCAGTTAATAACAAAATTAATTAGCAAATGTGGTAAAACTAACCAACCCTTCTCCAACATCCATAATTCTTTCCTCAACTAATAAAATTCTGAATCAGCTTTTTGATCCTCCATTTAATAAAAATACTTGTTACTGTAAAGTTTTTAATGGATAAAACACTAAAATAGGCAAAAATAAATACGAAGGTTACAGATTCGCTACTTCACTCGCCCTTCAGACTCTGCTTTAGTATATGGTACAGCAAATAGAGTGGATCTGCTTTTGGAAATTTCCCTCTGTATGATTTCCTTCATATTCTTAATTTGTATGCTAAAGGAAAAGAACCAGCTGGAGTCAAAGCAATGAATTAAACCCAAAGGTTGATAACTCATCAATAAAAACTTAAAGAGAAACCCAGAAAGGAAATAGAAATAAGCAAAAAATACTCAATACAGTCCTGGCTGGTTCGGTTCAGTGGATAAAGGGTCGGACTATGGATTGAAGGGTCCCAGATTCTGGTCAAGGGCACATGCCCAGGTTGCAAGCTCCATCCCCAGTAGGGGGCGTGCAGGAGGCAGCTGATCAATGATTCTCTCTCATCATTGATGTTTCTCTCTCTCTCTCTACCTCTCCCTTCCTCTCTGAAATCAATAAAAATATATTTTAAAAAATACTCAATATAATCAATTCTCTGCAGATCTCCTATGTACATGGGGTTAAGACCAGCTAGCCACATAGACAAAGTGAACAGACTTTTATAAACTTGTGCTGTTCTTGTCAGTCATGCTAAAGGGCAAACACATCTGCACTATTCTATTCCTATATAGAAAGACAGTGATACACACAGATTTTAAAGTACTCCTGACTTACTTTGTTCTCTCTGTTGGCCAATATGACAAAATCTTCAGAGATCTGATGCTGGCCACTATTATTTTCTATTTCATTTAGCTTTAAAACTCTGAAAAGAGAAAAAAGGATTCTAAGAACCTAAGACTTCAACTCACCATCAAAATGCCAAAGTTGAACTAGTGAAACTCAACAAATGAAAATTATAGTAACAACACTGAGTTAGTTCTCCTCTCCTGATTTTCTGAAATATTAACATCCATTTATTTACGTGTCCATAAATTCTTTCAAATTCAGGTATCTTGTTAAACAGAAAAATGTAGGAATGATGACCAGTGCTACTGAGGTAGGTAATGAAGTAGCATGCTCAGGCTTAAGCCATCTTCCAAACTGGCTTAATGAAAGTTACTTTTAAAAAAAACCTCATCTCTGCCATCCTGCAACAGGTCTTTAACGTTTTGACTTTAACAATGGCATTATAGTACAGGCATACCTCATTTTATTGCTCTTCGCAGATGTTGCATTTTTTTTTTTTTTACAAACTGAAGGCAAGACCCTCCACCAGCAAAAAGATTAAGGCTCACTTTATTGCAATACTTGCTTTATTGCTGTCATCTGGAACCGAACACGCAATATTTCTGAGGTATGCCTGTAGATAATTTGCATTTTTATTTCTGAAGATAAAATGAGATATCAATGAACAACACTTGAAGTTAATTATAAGACAGACTGGATTATCAACCATGCTTGAACTAAGAGTTTTCATGAAAGAGTAATATTTAAGAACTGCAAATGACTCAATACTTTTCTTTTTTCTTAAGATTATATTTAAAGATTTGGGTTTTCTGAGTGGTTTCCTTGGATCAAGGGAAAATAAAATAATTTGCTCACCACCCACACAAATCTGTTCACAGCACTAACAGGCTTCAAAAGCACAATGTTTTCAAAGCTTTAAGTCTCAAGTGCAGGCAAAGAGAGCAGCAGGGAGAAGCAGCTACTGTGGCCAGGAAGAGCCAGAGGCCTTAGAGTTTGCCAGATATAAAGAAATCAGATTAATTTTAAATTACCCCATTAGCTATCTTAATTAGTGCGGATATTGTATAGTGCCTATCTATTAAAACCTGGCCAAAGGGCACATACTCTCTGTGGACTTTATTTTCTTTCTTTTTTAAAAAAAATATATTTTATTGACTTTTTACAGAGAGGAAGGGAGAGGGATAGAGAGTTAGAAACATCGATGAGAGCGAAACATCGATCAGCCGCCTCCTGCACACCCCCCACTGGGGATGTGCCCGCAACCAAGGTACATGCCCTTGACCGGAATCGAACCCGGGACCCTTCAGTCCGCAGGCCGAAGCTCTATCCGCTGAGCCACACCGGTTAGAGCAGGACTTTATTTTCTTAAACTCAAACTGCCCTAACTGGTTTGGCTCAGTGGATAGAGCGTCAGCCTGTGGACTGAGGGGTCCCAGGTTCGATTCCGGTCAAGGGCATGTACCTTGGTTGCGGGCACATCCCCAGTAGGGGGTGTGCAGGAGGCAGCTGATCAATGTTTCTCTCTCATCGATGTTTCTACCTCTTTATCCCTCTCCCTTCCTCTCTGTAAAAAATCAATAAAATATATTTTTAAAAAAACAACTCAAACTAATATTAAGAGATGGGTGGTAACAAACATTAAAAGTAAGGTTTACAAAAGCTGAGCCAGTTTTTATAACTTTTTGTAAAAGTTCACAATCGTATTTCATTAAGACCAGTCATCCTCCTTATACTCAGTCCAGAGAATGAACGTGGAGTAGACACTCCCTTCTTACTCACGAACACTCACTGAGCACCTTAGTCTGGGCTAAGCACTGTGCTCAGTGCTAGGATTAGAGGAGTCAGAAAAACAGACTCTTTCCCTGTATTTATGGAGCTCATGATTCCAAGTCTAGATATTTAAACAGATGTTCACACAAATAATTAGTTAAAATTGCTTTAAGTGCTACAGAGGAAGATTACATAGCTGGTGCAATGAAAAGAAGACGAGGAGCTAATCTAACAAAGGTTTCCGGAAAGGACTCTGTGGAAAAGGGACATTTAAACTCAGGCATTAAATATGAACAGATATTAGGTAGAAGAATAGCTCAGGGAAGCAGACTCCAAACACAGGGAACAGGTCTCCGCCTTTCTGAAAAGAGGATGACTGAAGTAAACTGAGTCAGAGGAGGGTCTTTCAGACCATGCCAAGAGCAACAAGAAGCCATAAAAAGGTTGAAGCAGAATTCACATGGTCAGGTTTTTGTGTTTGTTAATGTTTCTAAAAATCACTCTTAGCTGCTGAGAAGAAAACAGACTTAAAAAATGCAAAAATGGATTTTTGGAGTCCTGTAAGTACACTATTAAATTACTATGGTCCAGGCCAGTGATGACAATGGTCTGGCCAAGATGATGACAGTGGCCAAGGGCAGAAAGTGGCAGATTGAAGAAATATTTAGTAGCAAAATAAACTGCACTGACAGAGAGAGAGAGAGAGAGAGAGAGAGAGAGAGAGAGAAGATGTGAATGTTTAAGTATATGTACCCTGATGAAAGACAAGGTCAGAAAAGTGCCAAGAATGATTCCAGATTTCTAACATGATCTTATGTGAGAGATTTGGGCTAGAATAACATTTTTGGAATTTTGTATACATGATCTTTGAAGCCAAGGGAATATAGAATTCTGGAGAGAGAAAAAAAGAGTGAGAAGACCAAGTCCTGAGGACTTCTAACAAAGTTTGAGTAGAGGAGCATGACGTACACTGAGAAGGGCAGATCACAGAGAGGGGGACACATTTACGAGAACTGTGTCAGAGAAGCCAAATGAAGAGGGTTTCAAGGAAGGAGAGGACAACTCTTGGAAGATGTGGGTTAACAAGGTTTACTTCAAACGATCTGCTACCTCTCCTATGGCAAGGCTGTTATTTAGAACAAAGAAAAATCATCTTTGTTCTCATTAATCCTGGAGAACTAAGACCTGATGAGGATGAGCCAATCTGCCATCTTCTTTACTTTCAAATCATCCATCGAAGAACTTACTCAAAGATAATTATTTATAAACGTAATGATGAGGCTGAGGGAATAGTCAGGTTTCCAGATGTCAGTCTCTGAGAAGCACTCTATAGGCAGCTAATTATTTCCATAATTTGCTCAGCAGTTAGCTAGTACAAAAATAAAGATCCCAGTAAATGCTACCAAAAGCTACTTTTAATTTTAAAATAACTAATGAAAATACTCACTTGACCTGATTTGGGCCAACATGTATTATTCTTCCAGAAGCATCAGGATGAAAATAGATCCAGTCAGATTCTAGAGAACAACATTCCATTTCTTGGATCCCATTTTTAGCCTGAAGTTGGGAAAAAATATTGAGACTAAAGATTAAAAGAAAGGAATTTTTTTTCCTTTCAAATCTAAGAGCAGTGACAGATCAGTAAGTCAAAGGTACAGGGAAGAGAAAATATTAACCAGTTGAACCAGGATGTGTATAAGGGCTGAATTAGGACACTCAAACTTGAGAAATCTAAAACATTTATATTCAGGAATCTCATAGATTTACCCTGTGCCAAATATTATACCTCACAAAAAATCTCTTAGTTACCGTATCTCAGGCACACCCAATTTGTGTCAGCATCAGATGTTTTACATTCATTATTTCATTTGATCTTACAACATTCAAAGCATATTTTGTTATCTCCACTTTATGGGAGAGAAAACAAAGAGTATAAATCATTTTCTCAATGTTTAGCATCTACTAAACAGCAGATTTGACTCCAAAGTCCATGGACTTTCCATTCTATAACCTTGCCATAATTATGCTCATGCGGTCCCCTCCCTTCCCCATCCCTAACAAACCGTCACTCAGAAGAGTGGATACATGAAAATAAACATGTAACCAAACCTAAAATCTCAGGTCATATGATCTCCTTGGATAAGCCAAATATTAAACTTCAGTGCTGAGGAAATGGTCTAATACTGCTTAGCCTTTAAGACCGTGGAGACATTTATTTCACAGCAGTCTATTTAGACATTAAAATCACCTCCATGATATGTTATCACATATGCACATATATGTGTTTTGCTTTATACACAAAAGCACTGGGAACCATTATCAGCATGAATACTAGTACATTAACTTCACTAGCTTTATCTAAGTCACTTAAATTCTTTAATTTCTCCAATTTAAAATAAAATAATACCATCTTTCCTATTTGACACTCATGAAACTTTGTGAAATATTAGTGAATTTATTCCAGTAGCATATATTGACAGCATGCTATGTTTTAGGTGTCACACTAGGCGTTTGTACTTGACGTGACGTGAACGCACAGTAATCCTTGCCATCAAGAAGCCCATAATCAAGAGGGGAGGCAGAGAATAATAAGGCAGTGTAAAAAAAAAAAGTGATCAAGCATTCAACCCAGGTGAGCAGAATTTCAGGAAGAAAAAAAGCTTAAACTGAAACTTCCAGGATGAGCAGAAAATGACTAGAAAGAAGAGAGCAAATTCAAAAGCACCGAAGTATTCACCTACCTAGCGTGTATGTGTATGAACACGAGAAGCAACCAAAATTAAATTAAGGAAAACAGTGTCCAGCCATGAGACAGGAGCAGGAGGCTGGGGCTATGTCACAAGTGCTTTACATGCCATGCTTTTCTAAAAAATTTGAATTGAATACATTTTATGTATCAAGTTAGAGAATGAGTTTTAATTTTCCAGAATTTAATAAATATCCTCATAAGAATGATATTATTACATTTTATAAGAATATCAATGCAATTAAGCATCTTGGATGCAACCACTGAAATTAATGTGTCTATGATGGCATTAGCGCCAGATGCTCCTTCAATATAAAATATGTACATACTATACATATCTTTCTCTAGGAGATTATTCTCTTTATTATAATATCTATAACGCACAAAAGAAACATTATCCCTCTGTATTAAACACTATGCAGTATTACAAACTTTGTAGTGTTTATTTGTTCAAATGCTAGATTTCATTTATTTATTTATTTATTTATTTATTTCAAATGCTAGATTTTAAAGTCAAATGCTAGATTTCATTTATTTATTTATTTATTTATTCATTTATTTCAAATGCTAGATTTTAAAGCACAGTTTAATAGAAGGCTCTGACACATGTACTGAATTCTTCAGTTTGGATGCATATGTGCTTTGGGATTATCTACTCTTCCGACTGACAGGTGGAAGGTAATGGGCATATGCATCATTATGTCACTGCAATAAAGCTGTCTAGCAAAAGGATTGAAACTTCCCCTGGATTTGGCAATTATTTATGAATATATTAAAATACAGATTTGACTAAAATCTGTATTTTAATATATAATCTTAATCAATTATTACAGAAGGAGAGCCCATGCCAGACATGCTGAATATGGATATTGAAAGCCATTTTACACACACGAAAGAATATGTCTTATCAGTTCTTATGTAAGAAGAGTATGTACTAAATATCCACAATGTGAACTGTGTAAGGTTGGGCTGGAAGAAAAAGTTAAGTAAAAAAGAGATACGCGAGGTCCTGTCAGCTGAAGGATGTCCTCTGCTTGGGAGGTGAACAATCAAACCAGACTTGTCACGGCAGGAAACAGCCCCTCAAGAGTGCATCGCAAAAGAGGCTATCACTGGGCGGGGCCAAACAGGAGCTGTTATACGAGGTACGTAAATGAAAAACAGAGGGAACATAATCCTGCACAAAGAAAACCAGAAGACACTGTACATAGTGTTCCCTGCTGGCCACAACATCAAGGGAAATAGATAAATGAACCCAAGACTGTGCTGATCTTCAGCATGGTAAAAGGCGACCTGTACTCTAAAAGGCTCTGGGTCCAACAGCAACTGAGCAAGATCCTGAAAGACATGGGTGGAATAAGCTGAGTCTGCCTCAGAAAAGTTCATTTGATTTATCAAGAGGTTCCAGAAATAAACAAAACTAAACCAGAAATACAAAACAAATATGGAATGTACACTCATTCTTTTGCACTTACCTCAATCACTGTACTTAACAGACAGCATCTAATTTATCTACATATTTGTGTGTGTTTTTGAGAGTGTAAGCAACTTGAGGAAATGTGTCCCAGCCATATCTGGCACACAGTTGGCCCTCAATGATACTTATTAATTGATAAATCAATGCCTAAAATCACTTTTTAAATGAAGAAAAATAGATTTAATGGATAGAAATTTCTTTTGTCTTACCATGTACCATTTCTTCCTATTTTGCCATAAATAATTTAAGAAAGGTCAAAGTGTTTCATGGCTTACATTGTGAACACTAGAATTTTACCTGGTTCTGTTCTGGAAAGCAAAAAACCATGAAAAAGCAGAACCAACAACACATTCCACCAGCAATTTCAGAGGCAGCCTGAACATATTTCATTGATTCCTACCATGAAGCTTTCAGAGATGATTTGCATGGGTTCCCCTGCTGGGAGACTGGTAAGAAAAAACACCTAAGTAATCTCTGGTACCCTAAGAATTTTCACATGTTAATGTTTTTAAATTCCAGGTAGGACACACAAGCTTTTGCTGTATTCTTTGTAATCCTCAGTACTATACATTATTCACAAATTAATACAAACAAAAAGTAACTCAGGAACGTGAACTTATTAGAGAAGCAGAGAAAAAAGAATTTCTGATACGAATTTACTACTAAAAGGTCTGATCACTCATGATTTACCAAGGAGTTGTCTTTAAGGGCACAAATATGGAAAACTCCCTTCTGTTTCTTCTTATTAGGTGTGATGATGTAGTGCCAAGGGTGGCCTCCAATCTGAAAGGCGTTCTCCAGGGAGGACACCTCAAAGAGCGGTGGTGGCGTGTCTGTAGACATGGGCAAAAGGAATTTATTAGCTTTCTCTGTTCTGGTAGCTTTGGAACACTCATTAACTGAGTTCAACCTTTCTTTGCATGCATCATCTCTGAGTTTCCATTAATGAAAAATTACTGTGTTCAAGAAAATAAAAAACAATCAGGAAACAGGCTTATTGCTAAGAAAAGAGAAAGCTGGTAGAAAACAAATGTTAGGCTATGAGTCAACCTTCTAGACATCTGTTTTCGGGGTAAGTGTGACCTGTAGTTGAGTGGAGATAAAAGTGGGCTGAAGGTGCTTATGATGGAAAAATGACAAAGTACAGCCAATAAAAGCAGCTGCCATTTACTACGACGCATCTGCCGTGTACAAGGCTGGGTTAGATACTATTTCCAACTCTCATAACAATCCTGCAAGATAATTAGGTCTAATAATTCCTTCAATGTGAGGAAGACATCTTCCATAATCTAGACTAACAGGTTAAATTTACCAAACTTTACAAGAGCAGTCCTGCTAAGGATTTCCAGTGTGGAAGTGATATTAGTCACAGTGAATGTAAGCAGTTAGGATAGGCCCTGTCACAATGGAAGCTTTATTAAAGGATAGCCAGTACTACTATATTATTATTAGACAAGTTAAATTTAAGGGAGTTTAGGTACATCTAGTCAGTCACTGGCTTTTGGAGATTGACATCATATGAGAAATAAAAGCATACCTCGTTTTATTGCGTGTTGCTTTATGGTGCTTCATAGGTGCTGCATTTTTTATAAACTGAAGGCAAGAACCTCCACCAGCAAAAGATTCTGACTCACTTTATTGTGATACTTGCTCTGATACGGTGGTCTGCAACTGAACTCACAATATCTCTGAGGTATGCCTGTGCTTGCTTTATTGTGATGGTCTAGAACTGAACTCACAGTATCTCTGAGGGATGCCCATAATCTGTTGGTGTTTCTTAGTCGTCTTCGATGACAATTAATTTTAGGTAGAGGTAACGGATTTACTCTTACAGAAATACATCAGCGGAAGGCACGGCATCTTTAGAAGATCAGAATTCCTTTTGGGCAGCCTGTGAAGCACCACATGGTCTGTTTGAGCAAGTGGCTCATCTATGATTCCTTTGTTTAGCCTTTTACTTGAGAGTTTAATCTTTGGTTTATGAGGCCACCACTGTCAGTAAAGAGGCTTATCATGTTATTATAGAAACGTGTGCTTTATTAGGCCTCTTCATAAGCACAATTTACTACTATACATAGGTGACAGTTATCGCCATACGGGAGAACTATGAGTGTTTAAATTTTCTCTATTTCATTTTCTATTTTTTCTGTAGTAAAAATAAACTGCTTTGCCTGGCCGATGTGGCTCAGTGGTTAAGCATCGACCTATGAACCAAGAGGTCAGGGTTTGATTCCCGGTCAGGGCACATGTCTGGGTTGCAGGTTCAATCCCCAGTGAGGGCCGTGCAGGAGACAGCCGATCAATGATTCTCTCTCACCATTGATGTTTCTGTCTTTCTCTCCTTTCCCTTCCTCTCTGAAATCAATAAAAATATATATATTATTTTTAAGTTTACTCATGTGATTTTAATATCTCTTTCCAAATATTAAATCACATCCTTGTATTCCCAAGATGAACTCTGGTCAGTCATGGTTTATTTCTTTTAACATACACTGCTGAATCTGAGTAATATTTAATTTCTTTTTTATTAAACTGCTGAATTTGATAAGCTGGTTAAATAGAGAACATTTTTATTATATTTATAGAATTTAATATAATTTTATTTTTTGTGCTTTCTCAACCATTAAGTATACTAGGGGGTTCTCTCTGTGTCTAAGCTCTATATTCAGATAGAATGGTAATTATATTTTCCTTGGAAAATACCTTTCTTAGAAGTAGGTAAAATTGTAGAATTGCAAAATAGTAAGTGAAGTGGGGGCAAAGATAGTAACATTTGCTGCAACTCATCATTTTGCAGATAAGGAAATCCAGACTAGAGAGGTTAAGTGACTTGCCAAAGGCCATTGATCTCTGGCCAAGCAAGGCTCAGCATCTCCAAGCCTCAGTTCAATGAATGAATGATAGATTTTTCTTGACATGTATTCAATAGCAAGGAGCATGCTGTATAAGAGTAAAATGAGTTGAGTTTGTAATTAAATTATAAGAAAAACATTTGGGTGATTACAATTAATAATTTACACGACCACTTATTTTTAAAGGTGAAAAAATACTATATAGTAGCCATACCTGTGAGTTTAATATTACAAGGAATGCCAAAAGGAGCCTCTCCCACAGTTCCAGCAGTCCCACCCCATCTGCATGCACACCCTAAGTCAAGTTTCTGTTGCATGAACTAAAAACAAAACAAAACAAAAATGGTGTCTTTAGCACCTACTTATTGCTGTCTGGAGAGAGAAAAATTCAAATTCACATGTATATGACAGAAAATGTCTTTATTTATTCAGGGTCTTTATGTTTATCTTCCCACCCCTCTATTAAAGGTTATTTTGTCTTTCTGCATTTCCTGAATTTTTGTAGAGTAGAAATTTACACAAGTGTCTCACTTTAAAAGCATCTCATTAAAAACACCATACTTCAGGCCAAACCTCAAGTTAATTATAATAGGCAAATTCCAGTTTTCTCTACCTGTTCAGTGATGGCTTGGAAGCTATAGAGTCTGACCAGTCCTGAGCCGTACATCACAATCAGTATTCCATGAGATAAGGTAGCATCTGTAACGTTCCCGAAAATCTGAGGGGAAAGGTAGATATCACCTGAGAAAAGACCAGAAGGCCAATCCTCTGAGTGTTCACAGTGGTTTATGCATTTGCTTAATATTCAGGCTACCACTACAATACTGCTGCCTCACATCATAAGATAATTATAACTTAGAAACTTGAAATTAAGGTGTTATTAAGGGTGAGTGGTAAGCCACTGGAATCTCACACTGAAGCACTAATGGGAGATGCAGTAGCATTCATCTGCTTCATCTATTTGCTTCAGTTTTGTCAATATCTTTTAAGGACAAATTGTATTCCTCATGGATATGGCTTTACATGAATCCATCTAATTCTAAATAAATATTTACTCTACCATGCATAGCCTGCCAGGGACCTGTTCTTTGTGCTAAAATGTTATTTATAAAGAGACTTAATTTTTTTTAGCTAATTGGAGGGGGAGAGATTAGATCTAAAAAGTAATTCTAATAAGAAACAGCCAGCTCCAGATCTTTATTATTACCTTGTTCTCTAAATCTTTGATAGTGTTTAATTTTTTAGTCATGTAAAAACCAAACAAGTTAAAGACTAACCACCTATTATTAATTAATAATAATTAATTATTATGAATCTAATAATTCAAGTAAGACTTTGGTTCATTGCTCCCTTTCTGTTTCTGTGCAGTGGACTTGGTCATGATTCTCCATAGAAGTTCTGATGAAGAACTTGATCCTATGCTTATTTTAATATTTAACAAAAGCCAACATAGACAAATATTTAGAGCAATAAAAGAATAGAAATTAAGTGAAAATGGGTTTCTATTT
The DNA here is from genome assembly GCF_000412655.1 of Myotis brandtii. NCBI lineage: Eukaryota > Metazoa > Chordata > Mammalia > Chiroptera > Vespertilionidae > Myotis > Myotis brandtii. Next base: position 4,875,414 of record NW_005353838.1, on the reverse strand, counting down.
CTACTCAAGACAAGTTACTGAGTAAAGATTTACTACCCCAATAAATAGCTTAAAGTACATTCCAGTCTGGACCCTGGGTAGCCTGATCATGCATGATAAGTGAAAGATATACTTCAATTCCAAGTCAGCATATTGAAACCATATTCCTCAAATGATAATCTTAGCCATATGAGAATAAATAGAAACAATTTATGACTTCATTACGTGTTCATTCCTGCTGTAGACTGTAATTAGAATAGACAATTAATCTACAAACACAAGGAGGACAATTATGTTCATGAGTTGTGTGTTTTGGTTATCTCTTAGAAGGTAAATTATAGTTTGCTTTGATCTTGACTAGCTCATGACTTTTTTTTTCACTGACCCTGGGTCCCCACTATGTTTGTGTAATACAAACATAGTTTCAGTTATTGAGTGCTATAATAAAATAGTCACTCTATCTTAAAATTTGGTTTGTAATTTGGAGTCAAATTTAGTTTAAAATTCCAGTTCCTCCACTTATTGCCTGCTTAACGTCCTACTTGAATACATTATGTTATAATGTCATAAAATGCTCAAAGTGCCTGATACAAAACAATTAACAAAATAACTATTATTCTTCAGCCTTTATGCAATTTAGTATATTATGCTTATATAATATAAACTTTTAAAAAATACATTCATCTTGTTTGCTAATGATTACTAGTGGACTGTCAAGATCTGTTCTTTATAATACTTTAGGTGCTTAATTAGAGACTAGTAGAAAAGGCCCTAGCTGGTTTGGCTCAGTAGCTAGAGCATCGGCCTGTGGACTGAAGGGTCCTGGGTTCAATTCCAGTCAAGGGCATGTACCTCGCTTGCAGGTTCAATCCCCGGCCCTGGTTGGGGCACAGGAGGCAACCAATGGATGTGTCTCTCTCACATCAATGATTCTTTCTCTCTGTCTCTCCCTTTCCCTTCCACTCTCTCTAATAATCAATGGAAAAAATATCCTCGGGTGAGGATTAACAACAACAAAAAGACTAGTAGAATAGACCAACAAATAACTATTCACTTAGAATAAGTAACAATTTCTTAAAAGAAAGTGGGAGGCTATTGATTCTTTTACTCAAAGGAAATTTGTCCTTCTTTCCTCCCATATAACCACCCACAAACCAATAAGAATGGCAATAACAATAAAACATAAAACTTAATGAGTTGGAAATGTACATATTTAATTATAAGACTTGTTTATATATCATAAGTTTTAGATCTATACTTTGCAATTAAAATGAGGCTTTTTGTTACAGCTTTTCACTTTTATTTAATGATAATTTTAACAAACCTGGGAATAGTCCTCTGGAAAAATACCTTACTCATTTCATAATTTTATAAAATAGTGGTTTGTTAATGACCACTATTCAACACTATCCACATGAGAGACACAAAAGCATGCAGAAAGATGAAGGAATGATTAGGCTCTCTTCCCATGTTAAATGTTCTCATATATTTTGAAATAAAATAAACTAGGTCAGCAAGCTTTTTATAGTCAGGGGAACATTTCTAATCACACCTACTAAACAAATAATTAAATCAGAAATGAGCGCTTACCTTTTTGTTGATCTCCAGAATCCCTATGAGTGAAAAAGGTAGAACATGGAACACTGCAAGGTACAGCAAAACAGGCTGTGGAAGGCCTGCCTAAAAGGAAAGACTGAAATTACAGGCAGCTCTCAAGGGTATTTCAGAAGCACTGTTTCCTGAGCTGAGAACATCCAACTGTCCTAGCATGCAGTTATAGATGGTTTCACGAATGGAAAACACCCATCTGTCTACACTAGAGTTATTTAAACAGAGATTCATACATGTTCAAAATATGTCCATTAAAATGTTCACCCTTCAGTCACACATATGCACATATACACAAAACTTATAAAAGTAAATATAAAACTAAACATTTCTTAGCAACAAAATATAGTTTATATTCTATACAAAAACATTTTATATACTGTAAAACAAAACACATATTACATATTGTATAATATATCCCTATATTATATTATAAATTATACGTTTATGTTAATATAAAATAAATGAATACATTATATTTTAATGTAATATTAACAATTAATATTGTAAATTGGAATTCAAACAATAAAGAGCCTAATTGAAAGACACATGGTTATCATGGTTATATCATTTAAAAGCAGTGTTACTCTGACATATCTACCGTAATGAAATGAGAAAAGAGTATCGACAATACAAGCTTGAGTGATTTCTCTGCTTGAAGAGGATGGCTTCCTTACTTTGAAGAACAAGATCCAGTCAATTTCTTTCTACCATGGAATGTAAAATAGTCCGTACTAGCCCACAGTGGTTTAAAGGGAATTTCTGAAATTTGTGGTAAACAACTTGTATAGCATGGTTCAGAAGACAAAGATCATTAGTTCTTTTATGACAAAGCAGCAGACAAATCCCTATGGAAAAAACAAATTCTTCATTTTATGGAATGTTTAAAGATGTCTACCTGCCGGGTCAATGCTGAGCCTTTGTTCTGAGCTGACTTGACTGCAATGACTTCTTGAGGAGTGTCCCAGCTCAAGTATCTTTGAAAAGAATGAAGCAAAGTTTATTCATTTGGGGGTGGGAGGAGGCTTCCTTATACTTAAATCAAAATATAATATATATTTTATGTCAAATTTTAAAAAAATGTTTTATTGATTTTTATTTTATTTTTTAAAATATATTTAGAGAGGAAGGGAAAGGGAGAGAGAGAGAGAAATGAGAGAGAGATAGAAACATCAATGATGAGAGAGAATCATTGATCGGCTGCCTCCTGCACACCCCACACTGGGGATCAAGCCTGCAACCTGAGCATGTGCCCTGACAGGGAATCGAACCGTGACCTCCTGATTCATAGGTTGACGTTCAACCACTGAGCCATGCTGTCTGGGCTGTTTTTATTGATTTTTAGAAAGAGAGGAAGGGAGTGGGATAGAGAGAGAGAAATATCAATGAGAGAAACATCATCGATCAGCTGCCTCCTGCACTCCCCCTTCCCCCGCCCCCCCTTACTGGGGATTAAGCCTGCAACCCAGGCATGTGCCCTGACTGGGAATCGAACTGGTGACCTCTTGGTTCATGGGTTGACCCACTGATCCACACCAGCCAGTCATATGTCAAGTTTTTTAATTATTTAAATTATAAAAGCAAAGCAATTTATTTTAAAAACAAATAAATAGCTAAAAGAATTCCCTCCCAATCCTTATATGAAAATATTCTTATAAAATATATAACTTTAATCCTTCTGAGTTTTGATAAAAATTGTTTGATCTAACAGTATTCAAACTTAGAAAACAAAATAACCATTTTATATAAAGTATAAAAAATATTACTTTCACGTTTTGAATGCACATACTTCAAAATTTACATCTAGTTTATAAAACTAGTTGTTAAAATAACAGTTCTTAGATTGTACTAGGTGGGTAATTGAACTGAAACAGACTAGCCTTCAGGAAAATCTACCATAAAGTGCATCTTACATATAGAATACTATTTGTAGACTAGAGGCCCGTTGCATGAAACTTGTGCAAGGGGCTCGGCCCTTGCAGCAGCACCGGCTTCCTACAGAAGTTCATCAGGAAGGTCGGCTTCCTACAGAAGGTCATCAGGAAGGTCGTCTGGTCTAATTAGCATATTACGCTTTTATTATTATAGATGGAAAACATAAGACTTTTTAAAAGTTTATCTGCCAACTACTACAGGTTTGCTACTGATAAGGATACAAAAAAACATTATAAAGGGTCTTTATCCTCAGAACTTCAAATTTAGTCATGAGGAGAGAAAAAAAGAATAGATTTATAAATTGAGATCCAGATATGCAATGGAAAACTAAAACACACACACATGCGTGCGTGCACACACACACAAAACTTGCTTTGAGTTTCCTGGGCCACAAGTCTCAAATTTTTATAATAAAATCTTGAATAATAAAGTCACAAATAATACCTGAATTTGCAATACGAAGCAAGATATATTTTCTCAAGGACTCTTCCCGTACTTGCTGAAATACGAAGTAGCCAGTTATGGGCTGTCAGTGCTATGAGTGAGGATTTATAATCTGATGGATTGGGCAGCATTTCCCCCTAAAAAAATGAGATGGAAAAGTAAAACTACTTGGCCATGAACAATCTGCAGTACTCAATGCCCAAAGAAAATAGCTAAGCACTAAAGAAATAGTCAAATAAGTATATCAAAGAAATAATAGTAAATGCTCAAATACACAAATAAAGAATTAAGACAAGGAAAAATAAGGTTGTGGGTAATTGTTTCCTTTTCTTTTTTTTATTTTTTGTGGGGTTTTCTTAAAATCAAATTTATTGGGGTGACATTGGTTAATAAAATTACATAGGTTTCAAGAATACAGTTTGTGGGTAATTATTTTCATCATTAACTTATTAAGTGAGTCTATTCATATAAGCACTAAAACAGTACGTGAAATAACGTATTACTTACTATTATTTATCATTAAGTATCCAACAAATGTTAACCAATCATTACAATAGTAGTAGGAGTATTACTAATGCTGCTGCTGTGATAAGGCTGATAACAACAATAACAAGTTCTTAAGACCATGTAGAATAGCATAGCAATTAAGAGTCATCATTAGAATAGATATTTCTAAGACTTGTTTTCCTTTTGACAGAAGTCAAAAGGGCAAATTATCCCATTATTCACTGTGGCTCCATTCTAGCTCAGGATGAAAAGTTATAATCCAGAATCAAGGCAGCCCAATGAGAACAGAAGATGGACCTGGTTTAAAGATAACCTACGTCCCCAAGGAATTACACCCCCAAAAGGAGGAGGATAGCTGCCTGGTGCACCTGCTGCTGCAGAGCTACCACCAGGTGGAAGTCTAAGACAGGAAGACAAAGAAAGCAAAAGGTCCTATTTGATTTGTGGAATAAAAAGGAAGTTCTAAGAGGAGAGTTACAAATAAGGAAGTTAAAATTAATCTAGTATTTGCTTAGGCAGTAAGTGAACAGAAAAAAATGACGGCATAGTTATTTTATACATGCTCTCAAAAGTTTGTCTTCCCTTTCAAATGTTAGAAAAAGAAATAAGAGATACTTTTAAAATCAATTTTTTATTATATGGTGTGTTATAGAAGTATCATCTAATGGAGAGTTTAAAGTTTTTAAAAATGTAGTATTTATACCTTGCCTATTAAAAAAAAGAATATGAAGGAGCATATATAATAGGTTTGAGCTATTTTCCTAAACCAAAAGTTATATTCCACACATCGTCTCAGAAAAGAATGGTGCTAATTTAAATATAGTTTCGCATCAGTATGTTAAAAACAATGCAATGTGTTTCTTAATTTTTCTTAATGGAAAATCTTCACTTCAAACGAGAACAAAATGTTTAACAGGAAGTGACGCTAGGAATTAAGTTACCTGAAACTCTATTTTTACAGGACTGCTCTAAATTTTTAGGTGCTTTGTACTAGTGTCTTCAAAACTTTTCTCAAGTAAGAAATTTGTCCTCATCCTCCCTGCACCAATGAAAATGGATGCAAAAGGCTTTCTATGTTGGGGCACATAGAAACAGTTATTTTTAGGTTTCAATAAGGAGTTGGGGAAGAAAACATAGATTTAAAGCTTTCTGATTTTTAAAATGGAGCCTTCTGTGAACAGAAAAAACATGTCCAGGAAAAAAGAAAGCTGTAGCTACAGAAAACTACAATTCTATATAAAAACAGTGTATTGTTTTGTTTTCTAAGTAATTTTAATGGGCCCTAACCGGTTTGGCTCAGTGGATAGAGCGTCAGCCTGCGGACTGAAATCCCAGGTTC
>NW_005353838.1:4859778-4868696 GCF_000412655.1 Myotis brandtii | reverse complement strand
TATAAATTTGTTTAACCTTTTAAACTCAGAATACCCCAAACTTGTCTACAACCCATTTCCTCCAAACTCCTTTAGCAACTATAAGATATTAACATCTAATGAAAATAGTATTTTGAAAAATACACACTAGGGCAATGCTGGCCTAATGGAATAAGCTTATACTATTACTAGAGGCCTGGTGCAAGAATTCATGCACTGGTGGGGTCCCACTGGCCCACCCCAATCAGAGTGTGTGTGTGTGGGGGGGTGATTGGGGGTGGGGCTTGCCGGGGGTTAGGGGGGAGAGGTTGCAGGCAGTTGGCCAATCAGCAGCAGGGCTGGCCAGGGAGCGGGGACATGAGAGGTTGGCAGGCTGCCCCCGCCCCCGATTGGGGTGGGGGGACTGATGGGGGCAGGGCTGGCTGGGGCTGGGGGGAGAGGCCTTGGGCAGATGGCCAGCCAGCCCCACCCCCTGGTCCAACTCCCAGTGGAGGAAACAATTTGCATATTAGCCTTTTATTATATGGGATTATTATTATTATTGATTTTAGAGCGAGAGAGGAAGAGAGAGATAGAGAAATATCAATTTGTTGTTCAACTTACTTATGCATTCATTGGTTTATTCTTTATATGCTCTGACCCAGGATCGAAACCTCAACCTTGGTGTATCGGAATGATGCTCTAACCAACTGAGCTACTAGGCCAGGGCCTCATTGTTTTTTATTTTTATCTTATGATTTTCCTAACAAGATTCCTGGAGGAAACTCATAAGAATCCCCTTTCAAACAGTCATAACTATTACCCATAACATGTAACATAACCTGTAACAAAATATTTTGTTTCAGTATAGTAAATAAAATGATTTCTTAAACACTAAGAATAACCACAAACTAATTTTTATTTCTTATGGAACTTTTAATGAGGTCATAATTTTTTTTAATTTTTCTAGATTTACAAATGCTATCAAATTTAAAAAATATATTTTTAATATTATTTCATGAGGAAAAATAATAATCAAAAGGTAAGTTCTCTTAATTCCTTTCAAGATTCAGGAATCACTATAATATTTTAGTTTTATTCCCTTGTACAATATATTAATAATAATCAGTTCTAGGCTAAAATTGCTTTAAAAACAAATGCCTAAAAACAAATCTTACCACTGGGCATTCCCATAATAAAGCATCCTCTATTTTTTCTGATTTGGAGCATTTTGGCATTTCATAAAGTTTTCTTGGCTCTGATGCAACACTGGGAAAAAAGAAAAATAAATGATTAATGATAACTCATCTTAATAACTGAGACAGTGTTTTCTCAGGTTTGAGTAATTTTTTTTTTTCTATTCAGAGATTTAGACTACCAAAATGCAACTTACTAGTTTGCTTTCCTCTTCTTAATTATTTGTTAATATTTTTTCTGATTATAAAATTCATAATACATTCATAGAAAAAATCTTTAAAAAAATAATAAAATTTAAATAGATTTATACTGTAAAAATATAAAAAATAACCACTATTAACATTTTGGTTCATTTCCCTCTACTTTTTCTTTACATACATTTACCTATCTGCAGGTTATTTTCCAAAATAGAATCATGAACATTTACTATGAATATCTTGGTTGAATTCTATGATGTTCATATTTGTTTCTCTAATATTTTTTAATGAAAATTAATTAGATAAAGAGTCCAATTATTTTAGAATGAAAATTAGTGGATTAAAAAAGGAAATACCCTTTAAGGTTTGTTTATTCCCAAAATGCCTTTCAGAAAGGTTGAATAAGTTTATACTTCTGCCAATATTAAACACTACATTTTTTAATGTAAAAAATAGTCTCTTGCTTTTCACTTATACTTCTGATTACTACTGAAATGTGCTCGTAGATGTTTTCATTTTTTTAACTGATGAACTTTAAAATTAAACTACTATTTAGACACAATTTTGAGGGTAACAATTTTATTCACCTTTGATGTTTTCCCAAATCAAAGAGAATTTGCCCTAGCTGGTTTTGCTCAGTGGTTAGTGTCAGCCCGCAGACTGAAGGGTCCGGGGTTTGATTCTGGTCAAGGGCTCATACCTTGGTTGCAGGTTCAATCCCTAGCCCCAGGTGGGGGCACATGTGGGAGGCAACCAATCCATGTGTCTCTCTCACATCAACATTTCTCTCTGTCTCTATTCTGCTGGAAGCCGGTCCATCCTTGCTGCTTGACACAGTCGCTGCAGGGAAGAAACATCTGCACAGCATATGTTTCAAGGGACCTGGCATATATAGCATATTGTTCTTAATATGTTTGCTCTCCTTAGTGCCATGTGTTTTAACCAAGGTCACCTCTCCGAGAAAGGTTGTTTCCCCAGGTGGGGATTTTTCCCCGAGGTTAGGGAGGGGATACAACCCCTTAACTAAGTGCCAGGCGGGTAGTTAAGCTACATAATCTTTACTCCCTGGAATGGAGATAAGAAACGCCCTAACCTTTGTAATAGAAATTGACAGGATTAAAATCGGCTGGTATAAATATAGATGTAACAAGACAATAAACATCAGATCCTGATCAGTTCCTAACCAGAACTCCGACCAGAACTTTGGCTGGAGATCCTGGCTAGAGGTCCTGACTAGGCTGCTGATCAACTGAAGGCTGTCTCCGTGTCATTCCTTCTTCGCCGACTCCGTCCACACCTTTGGGGACCCCTGGACCTGCTGGGGTTGGACCCCAACACTATTCCTTCCTTCCACTGTCCCTCTAACAATCAATGGGGGGAAAATATATATCCTTGGGTGAATATTAACAAAAAGAGAATTTCACAGGAATGAAGGCAACCTCATATTTGATCCTAACCTATGGGGAAAACACCCCTGAATGCCATACTAAAGAACTTCAATACTATTCACCAACAATGCCATTTCCACTGATTTTCTTTTTCTTTTTTTAAATATATTTTTATTGATTTCAGAGAGGAAGGCAGAGGGAGAGAGAGATAGAAACATCAATGATGAGAGAGAACCATTGATTGGCTGCCTCCTGCACGCCCCACACTGGGGATGGAGCCTGCAACCTGGGCATGTGCCCTGACTGGGAATCGAACTGTGACCTTCCTAGTTCATAGGCCAATGCTCAACCACTGAGCCACACCGGCCGGGCTTCACTGATTTTCTTTAAAAATTAAAACAGATACCTCTAAATTGGGCAAGTTATTTTTTAAAAAGGCATTAAATGAAACTGAAGAATTACTGCTCATTTTGATAGGTCTGATGACATTATGATCATACAAGAAAATGTCCAGATTGCCACTGGCAGCATGATAACATGAGGAGCTCTGTGGGTGTGCTCCCCAGGAAAACTGGTGGAAATTATAAAAGGTCAACTATTTTAAAGTCTCTGGAAATGGTCCTGGGGGCATAGAGCAAATGAAGAAATATTTAGTCAAGAAAACCTACTAGAAGTCAGTAAGAAGAGTGAGCTTGTGGTAACTGAACTAGGATGTGCTCCCTCCCTGTTGTTCTCAGCTCAGTAAGACACAAACTCCCCTCCAGACTGACAGAGCCAAGAGCACTGGGCTCCCTCTGCCCCAGCTCCCAGAGGGCTACCTTCCTGAGGGGCAGCATTTATTTCCTGCCCCAGCTGCTTGTTGCTGGGACTCAGTCCTGAATGAGTAAAGTCAAGAGGTGGGGTTCCCTTCTTCTGCCTAGCGCCTACCCTTGTTAGAGGTTCTACCTTGCGCATGGCATGTCTAAGAACATTGGAGCCTAGATTTGTCTTATCCCATCTCGTAAAGCCTGGTTCCACACGGAGAAAGTAAGAAGACCTGAGGCTAATGCCTGCACCAACCTCAAGTGCTCAGCTGTAGAGTATAGTCACTCAGAGTGAAGCGTTCCATTGACCCCACCCCACTCCCAGCAGCACCAGAGCCTTGACTCAAAGATTTTGCCTCGGGGAAGAAACAGTCATGAAGCAGATAGCTGCCCGTCTGCAACAGTCTGGAGAAGTTCTAGCCTTAAGCGCATTCTCAAAACCCACTGAAGATTGTGATGAAAGGCAAATGGGAAGAGATTGGTAGGTTCACTGGCCATCCAGGCTAAACTGCAAGCAGGCTAACTTGCCATAGAGAACCAGAAAGATTGCTGGGAGGAGCTCTCCTGAGTCAGAACAAATTTAAAACCTAAATCTTCCTAACTTCCAGTCTGGTCCAACATGTAAAGAGCTTAGAAGTCATCCCACCTGTCCTCACCACAAGAAAATTAACAAACTGAAAATCAACGACTCTTGTATCCATCAAACAATTGAGGTTGCAGGGCAAACTGCAGCTCCCAACACTGGAGAGAGAGATGGATACCAAGAATCACATCTTACTGGGAGCAAAACCCAGGAGCAAGCTGCTGGAGTCAGTACTGGGGAGAAAAAAACAAGGACACTAGAAGAAATTGTAGCCTCTGACACCTATAGCTTCAGCAAACAAAAAACAGAGCCTAACTCAAACCTCACTCTAAAGACCTATTTGCCACAATTCCTTTTACCTGATATATCAAATACAACTTTCAACAAAAATTACAAGGCATACTAAAATGCAAAATACAAAGTTTGAAGAGATCAAGTAAGTATCAGAACCAGACTCAGATATGGCAAAGATATTGAAATTTAGGTTGAGAACTTATTGGTAATTTAGAATTTGGAATTAGATTGGGAACTTAAAATAAATATGATTAATATGCTAAAGGCTCTAATGGAAGAAGTGGACAACATGCAAGAACAGATGGGTAATTAAGCAGAGATTAAAAAGAAAAGCCTAAGAAAAAATCAAAAGGAAATGCCAGAAATCAAAAGCACCCTAACACCAATGAAGAATGTCTTGGGTGGGCTCATCAGCCAAGGAAAGAATCACTGAGCTTGAAGATATGTCAACAGAAACTTCCCAAACTAGAAAGTTAAAGAGAGAGAGAGAGAAAAGAGAGAGAAGCAGAACTTCCCAAACTAGAAAAAAAGTAAAACAAAACAAAACAAAAAAACCCACAGCACAGAATATCCAATAACTATGGGACAACTAGAAAAAATGTAATGTACATTATGCCAGAAGGAGAACAAAGAGAAAACAAAACAGAAGAAACACTTGAAATAATAATGGCTGAGAATTTTGCAAAATTAATGTTAGATACAGAACCACAAATTCAGGAAGCTTACAGAACAACAAGAATAATAAATACCCCAAAAATCTATACCTAGGTATATCATATACTAACTGTAGAAAATAAAAAACAGGAGAACGTCTTAATAGAAGCTGGGGTGGGGGCGGGGGGAGCACCTTACCTATGAAAAGAATTACATTAGACTTCTCTTTTAGAAACCGTGCAAGCAAGTAGAGAATGGAGTGAAATACTAGTACTTTAAGTAATAAAAGAAAAAAAATCCACCAACCAAAAATTCTGTATCCCAAGAAATTATCCTTCAAAAGTCTAGGAGAAATAAGAATTTCTCAGACAAACAAAAATTGAGGAATTTTGCTGCCAGCAGACCTTACAAGAAATTTTCTAATAAGTTCTTCAGAGAGAAGAAAAATGATATGGGTTAGAAACTCAGACCTACATTGAGAAAGGAAAAGTGTTAGAGAAGAAAGAAATGAAGATAAAACAAAATCCTGTATTCTTTTTATTCTTAATAACAGATAAAAACTTGTCAATAATAGATTATAACTTTTGGACAAGTAAAATGGATGACAGCAATATTATAAAAGGCAGTAGGGAAGAATTAGAAATACTCTATTATAAGGTATCTGCATTACCTATGAAGAGATACAGTGTTACATGAAAGAAATTTAGATTAGTTGTAATGCATATTGCAAGTTATAAGGCAACCACTAAAAATGTTTAAAAAGAAGTATAATTGATATGCTGAGTGGAAGGAAAATGAATCACATACTACTAAAATGCTCAATTAAAACCAGAGGAAACAAAAATAATAAAAGACAAAAAAGGAATAAGGAACAAAGGCAAGGACTAGAAAATAGTTACTAATATGGTTAAGTATTAAACAAACTGTATCCATAATCCCTGTAAATGTAAATGGTCTAAAGGCACTACTGAAAGACAGAGGCTGTCAGAGTGGATTAAAAATAACAAGACCCAAATATATGTTGGCTACAAAAAAACCTACTTTGAATGTAAAGACACAGATAGAGTAAAAGTAAAGGGACAGAGAAAGATACATCATGCTGTGTAGCTATATTAATTGCAGACAAGGCAAACTTCAACAACGAAAATTATTAGGGATAAAGACTGGCATTATATAATGGTAAAGCAGTTACTTTTCCAAGACATAAAAATCCTTAATATGTATCAACTAACAACAGAGTATCAAAATATGAGAGACAAAAACTGATAGGACAAAAGGAGAAACAGACAAATCCACTATTATAGTTGGACATTTCAATACAACCTCTGTCAGTACCTAACAAATCCAGCAGGCAGAAAGTCAGTAATAATATACTTGAACTGAACAGTACCATCAATCAACTGTATCTAATTGACATGTACAGAATACTTTACCCAACAACAGCAGAATACACATTCTTCTCAAGCTCACATGAAAAAATTCACCAAGATAGACACAATCTGGGCCATAAAATACATCTCCACAAATTTAAAAGACTAGAAAATGATACAAAGTATGCTCTCAGACCACAGTGGAATTAATTTAAAATCAGTAACAGAAATATAGCCGGAAAATCCCCACATATCTGAACATTAAATACACTACTAATTAACATGAGTAAAAGAAGAAATCTCAAGAGAAATTTTAAAATATTTTGAACAAAATTAAAACAAATACACAGAATATTGGCATTTGTGGATACACCAAAAACAATGCCTAGAGGGAAATATACAGCATTGTGTGTGCAGGGAGGGGGCAAAAGTAGGTTTACAGTTGCTCGTACGGAAAATAATACAATAATTAATAAATAATACAAATAAACACTGTTTCGCATACTCATAACTGTAAGTGTACTGTTGCCCACCCCTGTATATATGAGAAAAGGCGAGGAGCTTCTGGGCTGGTGAACATGTGGAGATGCAGGGAGCATGGAAGCTCCATGCCCCTTCCCACATACCTTGTCCTAGGCATCGCTTCCATCTGGCTGTTCCTTTGATAATAAACTGGTAATCTACTAAGAAGCCATGTGATTCTACTAAGAAGCCAAAAGAACACATGTGATTCAATTTATAGGAAATAGGCGAATCTATAAAAACAGAAAGTAGACTAGCAGTTACTTAGAGCTGAGGGTGATGGAGGCATTGGAGTGATCGCTACAAAGTACACAGTTTCTTTTTGAGGTAATGAAAATGTTCTAAAATTAACTGCAGTGAGGGTTGCCTCTATGAACCACCAATGGTTCATCATATTCATATTCATTAAGTATGAATTTCAATGAACCAAAAATCATTGAACTGCATATTTTAACTGGGTAAATTGTATGGTATGTGAATTATACTTTATAAAGCAATTTAAAGAAGAAAATGCCCATATTTTTTAGAGAAGCAAACTTAATATAGCACAATGTTTAGAAATGCTTTAAAATTCTTAGCAAAGAGATAAAGCAAATGTGGCAAAATCATTAATAGCTTTTGAATCTAGGTAATGGGTACTATACTATTTTCTAATTGAGCAAATTTGAAAATTTCCTCTAAAACAAAAAGGCAAGTACTTCCGCAACAAAACATAGACAATCTCCTCTAAAGCAACATCTAATTATTAGGTACCTGGCTCTCTTGACTCTGATATCTTTTAAGCAGAATAAAATACTCCACACTACTCTGAGAGCAATTTATCATTTTGCCTGCACTACAAAGTAATTTTACTTTAAATGGTAATTACAAAGATGAAACCTGCAACTTCAGATTTAACAAGATTTTCAAATTACACCCATATTACCACCTGTTTTGGACACATTTTTCCATTCTCCTATTTCACTATGTTGTAATGCAGGCATGTGGTTCTATAAAATTGCTAAGATCAACAGTGAGGTGGATTACAGCAAAAAAATTTCCCCCCAAAAGATACCTGCTGACACAGCACCGGTAATTATCAAAATATATTCTTCCTCTTTCATAGGCTATAGGTGACTTGGAATGAGTAGTCCAAACATTCTTAAATTTTGTACTTTCCTGAAAGACACAAAGAATTTTGGTTTAGGAAATCTATAATAATAAAAGCATAATATGCTAATTAGGCCAGACAGCCGAAGGCCTTCTGGATGTCATTCCAGAAGTCCTTCAGGACAAAGCCGCAGCAGCAGGGGCTGAGGCAGAGGTGGTTTGGGCCCATCAGGCAGGCAGGTGAGCAGTTAGGGGTGATCAGGCAGGCAGGCAGAGTGGTTAGGGGCGATCAGGCAGGCAGGCAGAGTGATTAGGGGCGATCAGGCAGGCAGGCAGGCAGGCCAGCGGTTAGGAGCCAGTGGTCTGAGATTGCGAGAGGGATGCCCTGCCAGGATAGGCCCCATCCCGCAGTCCGCGACGGTCCCCGATTGCAAGGGTGCAGGCCAGGCTGAGAGACCCCCACCCCTCCCGTTCACGTGTTTCGTGCATTGGGCTCCTAGTAACTCATATGCCTCTACTGTGCACCAATTTTATGATGGATAAATTTAGGGTTTTCAAATAAGTTTCACGTATGTAATTTAAAAACATTAGGTTCAATTCTTCGCCACTCTGCCTCACTCTCACGTTTTGGTTTTAGTGGGGTGACCAACTTTTCAAAAGATTGTTTGCAAGGAAGACATAAGCAGCTTAAAAAATTAAAAGCATCTGGCGGTCCTACTAATACCTATTTACTAATCCTCCAGGTTCAGGGCATCCATGCCCCTCTCCATCACAAATAACCTTCTTAAAACAGGGCTCTACCGCGTAAAATCGGCACCCAGAAGGCTTGAGCACCCCAGAAGGCTTGCGCACCAGGCGCCCAC
>NW_005353838.1:4855310-4859102 GCF_000412655.1 Myotis brandtii | reverse complement strand
AGGGCTGCAGCCTCCGGTGCCCCGCTCTTAGGGACCCGTCCCTACCGCCCGGGCACCCCCACGCCTCTCGGCTCCGGACTTGCGCTGTGGGAGGCGCCGAGAGAGGCGCTGAGTCGAGTGCGACCCCCAAAGCAGCGTCCAGCGCGAAAGGTACGCCCCGCGGCTCTCCCTTCAGTACCACGTGGGATGCTGTGGCCGAGGGTAACGGTCACACTTTCTGGGTCTGCGTGTGCGGAGTTGGTGGTGGAGGAGGCTAGGCTCTCCCGCTCAGCGAGTGTGGAATTACTTTCCCGAGGCCCGCCCCTCTGCGGTCTGCGAGGACCCAGGCTGGTTTTGCGATAATTGCTGCATTTACCTTCCTCTAGCCTCCTTTTCCTCCATAACGGGAGTAACAGGTGAAATGCTTACATTATGATTGGGCTGCCTAAGGTATTCCCCGTTGATTCCTCTAACTAAATGAAACGAAATGGAAGTAGCGAGCCCTGCTGGCAAAGTCAAAGTTCCCCTGCACGGAATTTCCCGTAATCAAGCCCCGGGGTGTCCCTGGGGTGCGTCCCTTGAGAGTGATCTTTGCATCTCCTGCGTGGGCTTGGCTCTCCACCTCTTGTTCAGGACATACGCGAGCGAGAGAGGGCATCTGACTCACAGCAAAAAGTACAATACTAAGTGGGTGTGTGGGTCACAAAGTGTTCAGTAAAAATGTGCCACAGCTCTCTTTAACCCTGCTGAATTTCCTTTAGGGGCTGGGCGTTTGCTGATTTTTTCATAACTTATTTGCAGCATACTGTGGAGCGCTTTGTGTATTTTTAGACAGCGCTATAATACTTAATTTGGTAATTTCGTGAATGCAGCTGTCACTGAGAACACCGAGACTCAGAAAAGATAACGGAATTTTTGGCTGAAATAAAATTCAAGTAATTGCGGAACTGAATGCATCATCTCTTTTCTCCCTCCTGCCCCCTCACGGCCACTTGTTTGTCTTCCTGTGGTATTTACCTCACCAAGAGACAGTCAAGCTAAGATGCCTTCTTTTTCTTCACCCACAACCAAGTCCTTTTGATTCTAAGACTAACTCTTGAGCATCTCCTCATCATACCCCCTGAGTAATGTAGGGTCTGTCCGTTTTATCATATTAAAATTAACAGCTTCCTTTCTGCCTTAAATACTTTCAAGTCATCCCTCTATACTGCCGCCAGAGTGAGTTTTCTAAAGCACAAATCTGCCATTTCTCTATATCTCTGAGTGGCTCCCAAGCAGAATTTCTCAAACCCAAGTAGATACTTAGGATTCTCTTGTTAAATTAAAATATTTCAGGATGTGAAATATATGCAAATATAAAACTGTATAAATTCCTTATGTTGTATCTTTTATGCAACTATAACTTATAAATGGTTTAAGTTAAATTAAGCAAGACTATAAAACAAACCAATTTAAATGACTACTTATACATTGTTACCAATGAGACTTTTTGCCAGGCCAGTCATTGTTTCTCTTTCACATCAATGTCTCTCTCCCTTTACTCTCTCTCTCGAAAACCAATAAAAACATATTAAAAATAAAATAAAATGCAGAAAGATTTAGGATTAAAGGGTTCATAGTAATGTTTTTAAAAAGTATTTTAGTTATTCAAAGACTGTATATATAACAGCATAATATGTAAATAATAATTATAAATGAATACTCATATCTATCAACTTTAAAAAACACACAAAATAACCTAGAACATTACCTAAAAATTTGACATGTCCTGTGTGCCCTTCCTAGGTCCTAGATCCCTCTTTCCTCTTCATATAGATAAAATATTGTTAAGTTTTCAATGTTTTTGAACATTGTATAAATTGAATCATACTGTATATATGTACTCTTCTATAAATTGCCTAGTGTTTCCAACATTACATTTGACAAGGTACCTGAGTTCATTTCATTTATTTTTACTACTGTATAATATTTCGTTGTGTGAATTTACCACAGTTACCCATTTGCTACTGGCTGGGCTTTAGTGTCTTTCAGGTTTTTTTATTCCTAGAAAAGTGCTGCTATAGGCATTCTTAAACCTGCCTCCTGTTACACTTGTTAAAGTATATGTTTGTTTTCTATTGCTGTGTAACAAATTACCAAAAACGAAGCAGCTTAAACCAATACCATTTATTATCCCTAATTTTTTTTCTACATGAAAAACCACTTGTCCCAGCACCACTATTGCAGAGTCTGTCATTTCTCCACAGATCTGTGATGTTAACTCTTGTTTCATATCAAGTTTACATTCATGGTCAGGTCTGTTTCTAGGCTCTGTTTTCTCTTCCTTTGTTCTGTTCTATCCCTAGCCTACTACCTGACTAATTTAATAGTAAGGGTTGAGAGCTGGTAGGGCAAGTCCTGTACTTATTCTTTTTCTTCAGGAGTATCTTTTTGTTTTTGCAGTTGGCACTTTCATATATATATATTTTTTAATTTCAGAAAGGAAGGGAGAGAGAGATAGAAACATCAATGATGGGAGAGAATCATTGATTGGCTGCCTCCTGCACACTCCCCACTGGGGATCGAGCTCACAACCAGGGCATGTGCCCTGATGGGGAATCAAACTTTTACCTCCTGACGCTCAACCACTGAGCCACACCAGCCAGGCTCACACATCTTTTTGAATCTGCTTAAGTACCACAAAAAAACCTACTGGAATTTGATTAGTATAGCATTAAATCTATATATCAATTTGAAGAGAACTGACATCTTTACCATATCAAATTATCCTGTCTATGAAGACAATATGACTCTCCATTTATTTAGATCTTTAGTGTCTTTCAATGAAGTTTAATAATTTTTCTTAAAGGATTTCATATTTTGCAACTTCCTCAGTACTTTTTTATATTTTTGGCCAGCATTATAAATAGTATATTTTTTAAATTAGATTTTCTAACTATATATTTTTGGTATATCGATCATCTATTTAGCAACCTTGCTAAATTTTATTTTTAATAGTAATAATTGTCATTTGTAGGGTTTGGGGAATTTTTCTATGTAGGTAATCATGTCCTTATAAAACTGACTATTTTGTTATTTTCTTCTCAATTCTTACCTTTTATTCCTCCTTTTCTTCCATTGCTGGCTTGGACCTCTAGTGCAGTTGAATAGAACCAGTGGTAGTGGACATCCTTGTCTTATACACTTTTATAAACTTCTAATATTTCACCATCAAGGATAACATTGTAGATTTTTGCTAGCCACCCTTAATCAGGTTAATGAAATTCTCTTCCATCCCATATTTGCTAAAAGTCTTATTAGATTTTCAATTGTGAGTGTTGAATTTAATCAGCTACTTTCTCTATTTGCTGAGGTGATCCTATAATTGTTTTTCTTTAATCTGATAATTTGGTGAATTTCTGATAATTTTCTAGTGTTAAACCAAATGAGTTTATTTAGAGAAGTTGTGATGTGTTTGTTTTTCATACATTGTGAGATTTGGGTAGCTGCTGGCTTCATTTCTCACTCAGCTTTCTGGACCTTCGCTACCTTTTGGTCTCCAAAGATCTCTCGTTCCTCTTGCTGACTCAGTGATGCAGTTAGCAAGATATATTTTTAAATATATTTAACCAGCCTCTTGTATTTCATAGTAGAAAGGTTTTTGGACTATGAGGTTCACCAAATGATCAGAACTAGAATTCCACTTTCTTATATTTTTTGTGTAAAAGTTTCCATCCATCATTTCTTTCCATCCATCGTTTCTTTATTTTATTTATTTATTATTTTTTAAAAATATATTTTATTGATTTTTTACAGAGAGGAAGGGAGAGGGAT
>NW_005353838.1:4812776-4855176 GCF_000412655.1 Myotis brandtii | reverse complement strand
CCCGGCAAGCCCCCACCGCCCCAGTGTCTGTGTCCATTGGTTATGCTAATATGCATGCATACAAGTCCTTTGGTTGCTCTCTAACCCCCCACTTCCCCTGCCATTTGTCTCTGCCATTCATCGTTTCTTTCTTCTCTTCTTCTTGTCTCTGTGCACAGCCATTTCCCTCCCAGCTGAAAACAAGGACACAGTGCTGTGTAGTAGAAAGAGCATCACACCAAGGGTTGAAAGGCACAAGTTAATAGTGCCAGCACCACTTAGTGAGATCTTGACCAAGTCACTTACTCTGAGTTTAATTCAATCATCTGCTAAGTGGGAACACTCAGGATTGAAGTGAGAATCACAGGAGCTTATAAATGTGAACATGTTGTTGTGAGGGGAAAGGATAAGAAGCAGTGATGTCAAGTACATCACTTCCTAACATTGCTAGGAAAAAGTAACAGAAACGGGGAGTTTGGGGAGGGGAAAGGGTTGATTAGTAGAATGGAGGATATTTTTTTTAGGGTGGTGAAACTATATGCATTTGTTAAAACCCGGAGAGCTTTTCAGCACAAAGAATAAACAATGTATGCAGAATTTAAGAAGATAATTAAGAGGTAGTGGGGATTCCAGGATGGAATGCAGGCTATAACAAAAGAATCTAACTGTATTAGAAATGTAAGTGGTAACCTCCCTGACGGGGCCAGGGAAAAGGTACTGACCTAAGTAACTTTGAAAATGAAACTAAAATGAAAGACAATAGGAACTATGCATGTGCACTATACTCTAAGTCAGCGGTTCTCAACCTGTGGGTCGCGACCCCTTTCACAGGGGTCGCCTAAGACCATCGGAAAACACATATATAATTGCATATTGTTTTTGTGATTAATCACTACGCTTTAATTATGTTCAATTTGTAACAATGAAAATACATCCTGCATATCAGATATTTACATTACGATTCATAACAGTAGCAAAATTACAGTTATGAAGTAGCAACAAAAATAATTTTATGGTTGGGGGTCACCACAACATGAGGAACTATATTAAAGGGTCGTGGCATTAGGAAGGTTGAGGACCACTGCTTCTAAGTGAATGTTTCCCACAGAGGTATGTATGGGTTAACAATTCTCAAACCCCACTATACCTCTGTAAGTGCTAAAAACAAAAACACAATGATGGGAGTGTGTCAAAAAAGGATATAGGAGCCAACTGAAATAAATAAAGTAGTATTAGGTTATAATCCAAAGTTTAAAATAATTATCTTTGAGTCCATACTATTATAAACAAATGATTGAATAAATAAATAAATGGGAGAGAAGAGACAAATCTCCCATGCAAAAAAATTTCAAATAATTTTATGTAGTTACTCTTACCTTAAAGAGGTAGAGCATAATTCACCACTCCTTAAGTGTGGACTACACATAGCCCTTTCCTTTCAAGGAATACAGTATGGAAAGGGCAGGGGGGCGGGGGGCAACTTACAGTGGAGAAATCTGTCAACTGCTACCTCAGCCAAGTGATCAAGGTTAACATCCACAGTAATAAGTTATGTTCATATTGCGTACCCTTGATATGATGTGAGGAGAATGGCAATTTACTTCTGTGGTTTTCCTCCCTAAAACCCATAACCCCAGTTTAATCATGAGAAAAATATCTGATGGATATTTATTGAGTATTTCATCAAATACCAGATCAGCGCTCCTCAAAATTGTCAAGGTCATCAAAATCAAAGAAAGTCTGAGAAACTGTTAGAGCCAAAGGAGCCTACGGAGGCCTGATGACTAAATGTAATGTGGTACCCTGGATAGAATCCTGGAAGAGAAAAAGGAAATTAGGTGAAAACGAAAGAAGTGTGAATAAAATATGGACTTAAGTTTATAATAACATATTAATATTGGCTTCATTTATTATAACAAGTATACTAATGTGAGATTTTAATAATAGGAGAATTCTGCACTATCTGCAACTTTTTTTTATAAATCTAAAATTGTTCTAAAATGAAAAGTGTACTTTAAAAATACAACAGAAATATGGAAGACACCACTATATAGAGGTGGCATAGCTTTAATGATTAAGAAAATGAACTCAGTTATTGGGTCCAGGTCTCAGCCTCACTATTTACTAGCTGTGAGAGCCTGGTTATCCTAAGTAACTAGAAGTACTTAACCTCACTGTGCCTCAGTGTACTTGTCTGTTAAATGGGTTCTTGGAGAACTAAATGAGTCACTGTATGTAAAGCGCCTAGAGTATGCCTGGCACACGGCACTATATAATTCTTTGATTCTGTTTATCATTACTACTTTGCTTTGCTCTTCAGTTGAGGACTCCCAACACTAGTTTCATGCTACAGGACTAAGTGACGCAGAAGCTAGAAAGCCTGACAGGACCTACTTTTTATGGGCATAAGCATGACACACATAGAAATGCTGAAGTTAACTTCATTTGGTTTTCAGGAGATTGCTCACTAAAATGTCCACTTCCCTTGTTAAACTGATGTTTCTTTAGGACAGGGCACTGCCTCCAGTGCAAATCGCTCAGATTTAGGATGCAGCATCTAAAATTTTGGTGATATTTGAAACAAAATTAAATATATTATAGAAACATGTTTTAGGCCGTCTGCTTCTCTACCTAAAATCCATATCAACTCTTTAGAAAACTGATAGATCAGCAGCACAGGTAGAAGAGTGTCCTGCGTTGGATGTAGAGCTTGGAGGGAGGAGGCCTGCTTGGGTTGTGGCTCTGGTATGTGTGTGATCAAGGCAACTCACAAAACCTCTTTTGAGTCTCATCTCCCACATCTGTAAAATGGTGATCATACAAATGCTTGTTTGCCTTCCTTTCTCAATTATAGGATTGCTGTAAGGATTAGGTGTGAAAATGAGAGCTTTCTGTAAGTTGTAAAACCTATACAAATATTATTGTTATAGTAATTCTGAGGTTTTCAACCAGAATAAAACTCTAATAGGTCTTTATAGTCATATCAAGTGTTGCAGTCATCTGCATACCTTTATTTATTTATTATGTAATAAGGTGAAATCATTTGAATTTAAAATGCTTTTGATGGGGGTTGCAGGGTCAATGGGAAAAAATGGACATCTGTAATACTTTCAACAATAAAGATAAATTTTAAAAAATAAAATAAATGCTTTTGATGGTACATTTTCTCATGGGACTTTAGTTTTTATGTTTTTCTTGATGTAACGAAGGCATTGTTTTGATCTGGAATTGTCTCTTGGGATCAGGGGCACAGTTTGAGAAAATGGTTTCCAAACTCTTCACTGAAATCAGGTAGAGAACACAAAAGTGTGTGTGTCCCTGTGATTTGGTAAGTTGTCTCCTTCAGAGACACACCCTCCTGTTCTGGTGGAGAGCTGACCAGCAGAGGGTGCAAAAGCTTTCCCAGGAGTTGGGCTGGGCAGACCTGACTGGTGCCATCTGTGTGTGCTGCCTGACGATGATCAAGTGCTATAAATGGAAAGGTTCTGGCACAAGTGAAGACGGAGAGCAGCCATAATGTCACACGGCACTGTAGCACGTAGCAAGTTCCAGCCATAGTTGGTGAATAGGTAGTTTCTGGGTAACCGGAATTTGACGTTCTGGTATGAATTATTTGTCTGTTTTCCACCTCCTCCGGCTACTCTTTGCCTTTTCTAATAATTTCTTTCTCTTTCAGGGCTCTTTGCCCTACCTGCTCAGCATCTGCAATTTTATGCCTTACCTGGTCTAACAAATTGGGGTCTTTTAAAAGTAGCCTTTCTCTGGACTTCTTTGGCCGTAGTGCGTTTGGGTCTTCAATCCAGCCATCCACAGCACCTTGTCCAGGTCCCATTAACCGGGCTCTTATAGATTCCATGCCGTCTTCCCTCCATGTAAATGGGTGACCACCAGAAAAATTTGAAAACCTTTCTAGTGTTACTGTTAATACTGCCTATACCATCTTTTTTTTTTCTTCCTTCCCAAGCATGAATCCTCTACCCATGAACATTATATAGAAGTGATTTTGAAAATATTTTTGTTTTCTGATTATAAAAGTAGTTTGAGTTTACTTAGAAAGAGAAAAGTACATTCAAAATATATTAAAAAGAAAATATAACGATCTCCTTGAGCCTTTCAATGACAGATAACTATTATAAATTCTTTTAGACCTTTCCTATGAATATGTATACTTGTTGGCATATATGTTATTTTTTAAAGTTAGTTCCTGTTTTAGTTTTCTTTATGCTAATTTTTTTAAAGATCATACTAAAGGTACTCTCTTATACCTGACTTTTTTCCTTTAGCCAATAAATAATGGACTTCTTTACATATCAATAAATTTAGATTTGAGCAACATTTTAAGTGGCTACATAACTTTCTTTATATGGATGTACAATAATTTAGTCAGTCCTCTAAAGATGAGTATTTAGATTGGACTTTTTCAGTATAATGTCCAAACAATGCTGTGACAAATCCTTAGGATCCTTCCGATTATATTCTTAGGATATATTTCTATAAATGGAATTTTCCATAAAGGTCTTTCTTTAAAAATTTCCATATGTATTGCCACAGTTCCCTCAGGAAAGGTCTTTCAGCCCAGGCATATATGTTATTTTTTTTAAAGTTAGTTCCTGTTTTAGTTTTCTTTATTTTTTCTTTATGCTAATTTTTCAGCCCTGACAGTGTGTGAGGATGCTTGCTCCTGCATACACTGACCAACATTTCACCTTCGCCAAAATGATAGTAAGCCATTGCACCATTCTTTAAAAGGGCGGACTTTCCAATCTCCATGTCACCCCAGAAAATTAAGCTAAGGCAGTGGTTCTCAAGCTTTTTCTTCTCAGGACCCCTAGACACTCTAAAAAATTATTCAGGTTCCCCCGAGTTTCATTTAGGTAGATCATAGTTACCCATATTTACTGTATTAAAAATTAAACTGAAGAAAAGATAATAACATTTATTATTATTTAAAAGTAACAATAATACCCCATGGCATGTTAGCATCAGTGACATTTTTATTTAAAAATTTTCCCCCCAAAAATTAGAAGAGTGGTATAGTTTTACATTTTTGCAAATATCTTTAATGTCTGGTCTAAGAGAAGATGATTGGATTTTATATTTGCTTCTGCTAAGTATGTTATGATATGTTCTGGTTGATGTATTTGAAGAAAATGTAATCTCACACAGATGTATAAGTAGTTAGAAAGGGAGGAGTAATTTAATAGTCTCTTCAGAAGTGTGTGAATATTCTCCTTTGACACTACACCAAATTCCAATATGGGATAATTTCTTAAAGGTTAACTGCAGTATAATATTTAAATCCAGTGGTCTGTTACATTTAAATTCATTAGTCTGTCTTGTACTTTGAATGGATCTTTTACCCATGCATGATTTTGTGATACTATATGTTGGTCACCTGGAAACTATTGGTTCACTGAGTTATACACGTCTTCCTAATGTTGACACATTTCATTACACAATGTAAAAAATACCTTGCCCTGGCCAGTGTGGCTTAGTTGGTTGGGCATCGAACTGTGCACTGAAAAGTTACGGGTTTGATTCCCAGTCAGGGCACATGCCCAGGTTGCGGGCTCTATCCCTGGCAACAGGCAGCGCATCATAGTATATTGTAGTGTCTGGAGGAGCAAGCACTCCCCCACCTCCTTAACCCTATCTTGACACAACCAGCATCACTCATTTCCTCTGCAGTATTTTCCTGGCGCTTCCTGCATGTTTATTCTTCCAGATGAACTTTTAAATCATTTGGTCAAGTTCTCCAAAAACATTTTTTGAATTTTGATTGGAACAAGTTTAATTTTATAGATGATTTTGGCAAGAATTTACATTTTTACAAATACTGAATCTTCAACTCCAGAAACCTATGTACTGTCTTCCTGTTTATTAAAATTATCTTCCATGCTCTTCTGTATGTTGTATAGCTTTCTTTATATCAGTCCTATACATTAATGCCAATGCTAGGTATTTCACATTTCTTGTTGCAATCATAAGAGGGATCTTTCCCCCTGTATACTTTCTATTTTTGCTATCCATATATTTTTTAAAATTTTTAAATTAAAAAAAACACCCAAAAACCAAAAAACATCTAGCTCATATTTCCAGATAGTTTTGGCTTCTTAAAAAAGAATAAGCAAAAAGGATACTATCATTTGTGGTAGTACAGTTTGTACTGTGTGAACTTGATTTATGAGGTTTGGCTGTTTAAGTCTGTTTAAGGAAACAGAACATACCAGAAGCTATAGCTCAATGAATATGATATTTCCAAGCTGGTTATGTTGGGAGACTATACATTTATGGCAACAAGAATAACAACTACTCTAAAGACAAAAAGGGTATATATCTTAAAGCAAAGAATTTGCCACCACTGAGGATATTAAAAAGAATCAGTAAGCTTGCCATTAGGCCATTATCTGAAAATTGAATTTCAAGGATGTTTTACTATTATTAGAGTAAATAGTAATCTCTTAAGGTGACTTATTTGAAGGCTCTACACTTACTTTGATGTACCAGTCTAGTTTTTAGTTAAACAGCATTATTGTATAGTTATTCCTTATATTGTCAGGTGGCAAAGAGATGGCTGATAGGTATTATGGATTTTTTGTTGTTGTTTTAAAAGAATTATTTAATCAGATTGTTTTTGTATTAAATAAGATTCAAGTTGCCCCAGGCAGTGTTTCAGCTATTTGGGAAAATGGAATTTGCCAGTTTTCTAAGGCCATTTAAAATAAACAAATTTCTTTTCATTTGCATGATGGATTTAAAAAAATGTGTGGACCAGCCTGGTATATTAATCACCATTTGAAATGTTCCTCTAAAAATGTGGTTCTGAGCTCTTAACAACTGACTTACAAATGATCTTAGAAATAAGACTTTTATAGGTTGAAGATTACTAAGGTTTCTCTACATGATATGGTCCTTGGAGGTTAAGAATATAACTAATATTCTCAATTATTCTTAAGAAACTTGCTGCAGCATTATTATTCATGGGCTTTGAAAGAAATCATTCTTAATGTTTACGTAAGAAAAAACCTACAGAGAATTTTTATAAGTTTATTTGAGCCAAAACTGATGACAGTTGTTGAGAAGCAAGATCTCAAAGGCTCCAGAGATGAACAGTTTTGCGGTTTCTTTTATGCATTTGAAATGAAGGAGAGACCATAAGGAAGATTACATGAAGGTGGGAGAAAGCAAGAAATGAATTGGCTTATGGGATAGTTAATAAAATTATATGCTCTCTTGAAGGTATTACTCTGGCATTTCAAATGGGTGTTAACTTAGATGCGCGAGAACAGTAGACAGAGCTTGCTTATAAGTTTTTCAGTAAGAAGCTGTGGGCCTGGGGCATGACCACCCACCATGACCTGTCCAGTTAGGAGTTTATGGTCAGATCACCCTGTGAGGTTACTGTCCACAGAGCCCCTTTTTACCCACATTAAATGTACTAGTTTTTTTGTTTATATAATTTCTCAGCATAATGTTTATTATGTGTTGGGTAAAGAGTACTTGTGTTCTTTTTTCCTTCGGGTGAGGAGCAGGCTCCAGATCAGACTCCTCTGCGTGACTTTCAGGGCTGACCACAGGCAATGATAAGGCTTTTCCCTGAAGGCCTGAGGGGAGAAGCTGCCCTCCCCACGAGGCCCCCTGGGCAGCCATGTTCATATGTGTATCTGCATTCTGATAGTTAATTCGTGCATCAGGACCCACAAAATGGTGGTTTCTGCAGCCTGCACTTTCAGGAAACACCTGCAAGGAAACCTAACATTCACAAATCACAGTCCTCCCACTCAACATTAGTTCACCTTACCCTAGAAAATAGGACTTGCTAGCTCCGTAAGGAATCCCTGTCCTCCCAGCCAACCACGCCCTGTTTTCACACTGCCTCTTCTATGGCTCCATACAATTCTTGCTCTTGCCCCACATCCCTTGGGAAGAGTGCTCCACTGCTTGTGATGCACGGTACTCCCCGGTGGATGAAAAAGGGGGTTCTATGGGAAATAACCTCACAGGGTGATCTAATGATAAATTCCTAACTGGGCAGGTCATGGGGGGTAGTCATGCCCCAGGCCTGTAACTTGTTCAGTGAAAGTTTGTAAGCCAAACCTGCCTATTATTCCTGTGTATCTAGGTTAATACACGTTTGAAATATCAGAATAGCCCTCTAAAAGGGTATTAACCCTCAAGAGAGCACATAATCTTGTTAATTATCCTGTAATCCAATCCCAGGTATGGTTCACCCACCCACCACCACCACCACCATCACCACTGCTGCCACCCCACTGCTGCCCCAAAGTGTATGTCATCTGTTTGGCTCAAATAAACTCATAAAATTCTCTACAGTTTGGACATTTCTTATGTCGACACCCCCAATCCATGGATTGGTTTCTCTTGAATAAAAGACATCAAACTTGTTACTGAATTATTTTAGTTTGTCATTTGACAATTCTGAGCCCAGATGACTGCATTCAGAGGACTCCTTATGGGGGCCTCTGTATACGGTAGACACTTTCTCCATGTTGGTTCAGTACCATTCTATTTTTAGTTCTTTCCCTTTCCCCACATCCATGACCATCGGCCATAAAAAGGCAGGAGCCTGGGGGAGGGGTGGCTCCTGGGCAATGAGACAGTTTCCCCCATATGGGCTGCATCACTTGATCCTTACCTGGTGCCATTCCACAGGGAGAAATGGAACACTGGTGAGCTCATGCCTCTTTTGCTCTCTTGCTTACACTGTTACAGTAAATAAAAGGCTTGATTGTTACTTTCAGTTTGGCTTTGTGTCCTAATTGTCCACCTCAACACCTGATTGTTCAACAGTGGGAAGTAGGAATGGTGTTTGTTCCTAATTATTTATTAATTTGTGTGTGGGTGTTTTCTTTTAAGTTTTAAGGGGTGCCCTTTAGGGATGTTTCTGGAACTTACTGAGTAATAATTTGACTTTACATTTGTGGAACACTGTGTAGCTTACAATGTTCTGTGTGAGAACTTTGTGACTTGAGATTTACCTTCATTTTTACAAATGAACCTATACAAATGAGGCTCAGCCAAAGTAAGTGGCTTTACCAAAAATCATGATTAGTAGTCCTGGCTGGTGTGGCTCAGTTGGATGAGCATCATCCCATGCACCAAAAGGTCACTAGTTTAATTCCCGGTCTGGCACATGCTCATGTTACGGACTCTATTCCCAGTAGGGGGCGTGCAGGAAGCAGCCCATCAATGTTTCCCTCTCCTTTATCTCTTTCTCTCTCTCTCTCTCTCAAAAGAAAAATCAATAAAAACATTATTTTAAAAAATCATGATTAGTAGATAGCTGAGTCACGATTTGAACTTGAGGCTTATTATATTCTGAATATTACTATATTCAGCACTTGCTACTGTACTACCCCCTTCATTGGTAAATTAAGTCTTCCATCAGTTTGAGAAGATGGAACTATTTAGGGCTGTTTAAACTAAGAAGGATAATGGAAGGTTTAATCCTGTAGTACTCATGAAGCCCCATGTAGTACTCATGGAAATTGTAAGAAGAGCAAGACTAATGATAACAGTAATATCAACTAAAGTTTATTGAGCACTTACCATGCACCCAGCATCATGCTACAAATATGCTACATAGATCACCTTTTGTAACTTCTCTGTGTATTGAAATAATCTTATTAGCTACATTTTATTCAGGAAATTGAGATTAACAAAGTTAAGTATCATATCAGAAGTTATGTTGGTAGCAAGTGACAAAGCCTGGATTTAACTTAGTTCAAACCCTTCACCTCTTCACCTGAAATTGCTTTCCAAGGAGAATTGAGGTGATTCTGCCCTTCTTGAGCTATTTCTGCTATTAAGGAGGAATAAGAGTAGAATGCTCTGGAACAGAATCTTCTAATGCTGTATTTCTCAATGTTGAAAAATGTGTAAACATTCATTTAAAGAAAGAAAAATTCGCAGACCCCTGGGTTGACTTAAAATATTTTTAGTATATTGTTACATAAATCCAGGTGTAAGTTTCTTTTGCATAGAGCTCTTATTCAGTGACTAAATCAAAATAGTTGGAGAGATATAACCACAAAGCCAATAAAATTCAAATGAGCAGTATGATAATGTGACTACTGGTGTTTCACCAAAATTCATTTGCAGCACTCATTATAAACAGAAATTGACTGACCACTGCCACACAGATTCTTTGAACTTCAGCCCATCCATACTATGCTGTGTACTGTGTGACTTCTCAATTCCCTCACCACTTTTCTCTATTCAGAGTACTGCAGAACCTTTAACAGTGTGCTGTATACTCAGATGCATCACTTCTGTATTAGATCTGTGCTGCTTGTTGCCAACAAGATCATAAATGCAAACATAGACACTGAAATCAAGTAGCAGTTTACATTTGTTCCTATTGATTTTCTTAGATTATTAGTATTACTAGAGGCCCAGTGAACGAATTCGTGCACCCGTAGGGTCCCTTGGCCTAGCCTGTGGGATCAGGCCAAAACCGGCACTCCGGCATCCCCTGAGCGGTCCTGGATTGCAAGAGAGTGCAGGCCAGGCCGAGGAACCCCACTGGTGCACAGTCAGGGCTGGGGAGGGACACAGGAGGTTGGCCAGCCAGGGAGGAGCCACAGGAGGGCTCCAGGGCGTGTCTGGCCCATCTTGCTCAGTCCTGATCAGCTGGACCCCAGCAGCAAGCTAACCTACTGGTTGGAGTGTCTGCCCCCTAGTGGTCAGTGCATGTCATAGCAAGCAGTTGAGCGGCCTTAGTATATCATTAGCATATTATGCTTTGATTGGTTGAATGGCCGACCAGACACTTAGTATATTAGGCTTTTATTATATAGGATTATAAAACCACAGTTTAAAAATTTGTTATGGGCCCTTCCCTGGGGCTCAGTTGGTTGGAGCTTCATCCTGTACACCAAAAGGTGTCGGGTTTGACTCCTGGTCAGGGCACATACCTAGGTTGTGGGTTTGATCCCCAGTCAGGGCACATACGGGTGGTGCCCGATCATTGTTTCTCACATCGATGTTTCTCTCCCTCTTTTCTCACCCCCTTCCCTCTCTCCTTCCCTCCCCCTTTCTCTCTTTAAATTCAACAAACATAACCTCAGGTAAGAATTAAAAAAAAAAAAATTTTGTCATGGGGCCTTAGTTTGATGAACCCTTTTTTAATAACCCTGTGTCCAGTGGGAGATTGTTCTTGACAAATAAGGGTTGGAGATCTATTATAATGACCTTCATATTAAAATGAGATGGTGGATAAGAGTCCACATTTTAGCCTTTGTTCAAAATGTTTCTCTTTCATAGGTGTTTATAGCCTTGTGATTCTTTCTAACCACACTGTAAGAGCCTCTCATTCAAAGCAGGATTTCCTTCTCATTGTTAGTGTTTCTGTTTTTGTTACTAGGTGACATGGGTTAAGAAACTCAAAAGGCCTTCACCACACTATTGTCTGTGTCCATGGGTTATGCATATATACATACATACAAGTTCTTTAGTTTCTTTTCCCACTCTCCCCACCCAACCCTGCCTTCCCTCTGAGATTCGTCAGTCTGTACCATGCTTCTGTGTCTCTGGATCTATTTTGTTCATCAGTTTATTTTGTTCATTAGATTCCACAAATGAGTGAGATCATGTGATACTTGTCTTTCTTTGACTGGCTTATTTTGCTTAGCATAATACTGACTAGATCCCTCCATGCTGTCTCAAAGGGTAAGAAATTGTTTTGTTGTTTTGAGCACTTTCCTACTTTCTGGCACTGAAAGATGCTAAAATTTATCTTATATTCCCTCCCCCAGCCCTACAATTAGCCATTTCTCCAAAGTGCCTGGTTACCTTTATTAGTGAATTAGAGGCCCAATGCACAAATTTGTGCACCAGTGGGTCCCTCGGCCTGGCCTGTGTGATCGGACCGAAACCGGCTCTCTGACATCCCCCAGTGGGTCCTGGATTGCGAGAGGGCGCAGGCCAGGCCACGGGACCGTGGGAGGGCTTCAGGGCGTGTCCATCCCGTTTCGCTCAGTCCAGATCAGCCGGACGCCAGCAGTAAGCTAACCTACTGGTCAGAGCGTCTGCCCCCTCGTGGTCATTGCATGTCATAGCAAGCGGTTGAGCAGCCTTACCATGTCATTAGCATATTACACTTTGCTTGGTTGAATGTCCATGCATGTCATAGCAAGCGGTTGAGTAGCCTTAGCATATTTCGCTTTGCTTGGTTGAATGTCCGACCAGTCGACCGGACACTTAGCATATTGGGCTTTTATTATATTGGATGATATTAGGAAACAAGATCCAGGTGCTTAGTGTGTGTGTTTTGCAGTGGGGTATGGTTGCTTCTAGGCCCTCTCAGCTGGCAGAGTAAAGGATATATATATATATAATATTGTTGAGAAACTTGGTTCCCACCATTTGTTCCCTATTTCTGAGTTGTTTAATTCTAGTATATGTATATACTAGTTTCAGAATTGCCAACCTTTTATCAACTGGAGTACAGTGCTAATTATAGACTCTACTCATTTACAAAGTTATTAGCATATTTTCCAAATTATTTTTTTATTCTCTGACTATAACATGCACTTTCACACTTCTTTTTTCTTTATTTGGGCTGATCCCTCTGCCGGAGATGCCCTGGCTTTCACCCTTCTCTTCTTGGAATATCCCCACTTGTTCTTTTAGATCCAACACAAGGTTGTCCCCACTGGGAAGCTTTTCCTAGCTATTATCAATAGACTTATTCATTCCTTTGTGCTCTAGGAGAGCCTTACACCTACCTCTGCTATCCATGTATAGGACTCTGTTTCCATCTCAGTCTTCTTCACTTGATGTTAAGGTTCTTGAGGGGAGGAACCAAATGGATTTGCCCCTGGATTCCCAGGACTTAACAGTAATGGTAATTATTTGTTAGAATCCTCTTGGATGAAAATAACAGAAAACCTAATAGTGGCTAAAATATAGAATTTCTTTTTCTCATCTAGCAAGAAGTCCAGAGGAAGGTGGCACCTATCAGTAATGCCATCAAGGACCAGGCCCCTTTCCTCCTCTGTACACAGCATCACATCTAAGTTCAGGAAGGAGGCAGGTGTGTCAGGGCCAGGAAACTATCTTCGGACCCCTTTCCCTTTAAGCAAAGGTTTTAGCCAGAACATAGTCACATGTCTCCTCCAGCTGCAAAGTAGCTGAGAGGTGAGTTTTTAGGAAGACTGATCTTTTGAATAAGAACAAAATGTTGGAGTTAAGCTCCAAGTAATTGCAAGGCCACAAGAAAATCAGGGATTTGTTTCCTGTTGGATAAAAGGCCAGATGACAGACAGAAGACCAGGCCAAAAAAGACTGTTTAAGACAAGAGGAGAAGAGAGGTGACCCCAATGGGAGCAGCATCTGTTAGAGGTAAAAAGTACAGGTGCATCTAATATACTCTGGCCTCCTACTCGTAATCCTGTAGAAATTCTGTATGGTCTCTGAAACTTTCAGCTTACCTGTTCTCATGTTGAAATTATGCCATTCCTATGAATTTTATTTTTCATTCTCTGGCCCTTTCTCTGACTGTGTCGTTCCTTCTGTGGCGTGGCGGTCAGAATTTTACCCAACAGTCCATGGTTCAGTTTGCCTTGCTTTTTTTGCAAGTCATAACTATTTGTGGTTCTTTAACATATAATTTACAGTGCTATAATCTCTGTCTACCTAAATCCCACATTCTTTTGAAATTATGGAATTTTCACTTTTCTTTGGAAGTGAAATGTGGACACTTTTATTCCCTAATGTTATATTCATCTATTATGACTTCAATTTTTAATAATATTTCATTTTGTGCCACAACAGCCTTAATTGATATGTTATTCCAAACATGACTAGGTAAATCCTGCAAAAAGGTACAAGCATCTCCTTCACCTAGTTTACTAAGGAACCTTTGCAATGAATAAGAAAGCATAAGTTCCATTAAGAGCAGAACTGCATCAATCTCATTCATGTGAATTTGTAAGAACTGATTACACACAAAGTATGAATGCAACTTAATATCCTTTATCAGCCCATCAAATCTAATTAATGCCTCCAGAAGTTACTGTATAGCACACACAAATGTGAAAAGAAGTGAATGAGTTACAGCAGATTTCATTCTGGTCCAGCATACCGTTTTTAGAGACAACTTCCAGAGTAATTAGAATAGTATACCCTTCAGATATTTTGGATTGAGGCAGGCTTGAGATGGGTTACATAAAGCCCTTAAAGAAATAACCTGTGAATCCCAGGAGCCTTTTTTTGTAAGTGAGTGCAGGGGATGGCCGCCTTTAAGGGTGGTCGTGGAGAGCAAAATACTGAGCCTGAGATTCCCATTTTGAAGCTGCAGTGACTGACGTCAAAGTGTTCTGTAAATACTTGCTGTAATTGTTGTTGCTAATAACCTTATTTATACCAAGAAATTATAACCATCGAAAGAAAGATTAAAACAAGATGTACAAGCTGCCTGAACTGTTTACCTCGCAGATAGTCACCCTGGAGTTCACTGACATTTACAGGGTGAATTGAAGCTTCAGTTTCACCGCAGTGCATTTGATACTTATGCGTTTCTTACCTGTTGGCTTTCACTATCCAACACAGTACAACAATAGCACTTCAATTTGCTCTCATTAATGCTAGCCTCTCAGGTAATGTCAGTGCCGCTTTATCAAGATGATGCTTGTTCCTCTGAATGAAGACTTGTACCAGCTTCCCAGCTGAGAAAAGCTAAACAATTACAAAGGTAAAAACATGACTGTCTCACTAATTTGTTCAGTTGAAAGATGCTCAGAACCCAGGAAATATGGAAGAGGAGTTAACTTTTAAATGGAGGGCAGGCATTTAGTGTATATTTTACGGCAGTTTTCCCCCCCGAGATTTCCGTGAGCGAGACAACTGGAAGTCCTTGGGGAGCCTTACAAATAGTTTTTGCTCAGAGCCAACCAAGTGCTCCAAGGATAATCATAGATCCAAACAACCAGCAGTACTGTTTTCTCTAGTTCTTTGGTGCTGTGCTAATAGTATTGCGATGTGAGAATGCAATCTTAGGATCAAGCTTTAGTGGCAAGGGATATATGTCCTTCTTTGCCGCTACTCCTCAGCTGTGTAAAAGTAGTCCAGTTGAAAAGAACTGGGTGTTAGAATGTTAGATTATTTATGGGAGGCGAGGGTGCTTTGCTTGTACCTTGAAATGTGAGGACTGGAAAGAATAACTGCTCTCCTAAATCTGGGGACTAGTGTCTCGCAGTGGCATTACTTGCTATTTGATTAAGGCCCAAGAGAAGAAACAGAATCGAGAGAGAGAAGGAGAGAAGGAATTCTGGCCTCCTTAAAGTCAGTTACAACAAATTAGCAACCCAGAGCAGACTGGAGAATCAGTACTGTGATCTTTCTTGCGTGTATAGGGTACAAAAGTGGAACGCAAATGGGTGGATTGTATGTATATGAATAATAAAAATGTTCACACACAAAGTAAAGCCGGAGTGTGGGCTCTCTAGTTAGACTGCTTGGGTCCAAATAGAAGCCCCATCAGGTATTGGATAGGTGACTTGACCATGTTACCTCATCCCATATGGGGGTTTCCTCTGTAATAGGAGTATAAAAATAGTGCCCCTTGGTAGGGAAATAGAAGTTGAATAAGATAATACATGTAAACTGCTTAGAATAGGGCCTTACATGTGGTAAACATTTTTTAAAATTCTGATTTCCATGAAAAATAAATTGGAATTGGTGCTTTGTTTTCTCAAAGGTATTTTTCAATTTGCAAAATATAGTATGAAGTATTTTCTTTAATAAAATCATCCCTTTTATTTAAAAAGTACTTAAAACTGTTATTCTACATAAATAAGATTTGCAATTATTTAAGAAATACTTTCATGTTTGTAACATGAAATATCCTTGTACATATATTTTACCTATTGTGGTAGAGTTTGTTTTAGTTTGTTGGTCTGGTAAGGCAGTTGTGTGAGTCATTGTGAAAAGGGCTCCATTTAATGGGAAGCAAAACATCTAGCCCAAATCTAGAGCTAGAGCAGAGATCTCTTCTCCACAAATTGTCCTTCAATACCAACGGCTGTTCTTTTGCTACAAGCACAATGTGGTGGTAATGGTGGGCCCAGCAAACTGCTAAGTATTAAAGCCATCTTCTCCTTGGCATGTCATACTATATGCAAGACCCTTCATTTTATATGTCTGTTCTTTTCCTTGCATTCTAAAATAGGCACACTTACCTACCCCTAGAGCTGGCAGGAAGTGTGTCAGCTCTTCATGGCAAACCTGTGTATACTTAATAGCATCATAAATACTATTTATACAGTGAAGTTCGGTCGCTCCAGTACTCCTAAGAGCTTCTTCAGTTCTTTTCTGGATCTGTTCCTTAGTGATTGCTTTAGCCAACTGACTATTCATGACTGAGTCTTGGCATTGAGATCTCAGAGGGCCATGGCTCTAAAGTCAAGAGGAAGACAGTGGAAACCTATAGGCAAAGTAAGTAGAAGCAATACCACTTGAGTATATGGACTAGAATTTGATATGGCAGAATTAGTTTAAGCTAAGCTAAGTGAAGAATCAGGACCACAAACCTTTTCAGCAGCTTTCAACAGTAAATAAAAACCCAAACACCTAACAAGGATTTGTGGAGATCCTTCTTACCTTCATACTTCTCTGCTCTGAACTAGAGTAATTAAAATTAAATATAAGCCTTAGCAATGAAAGCAGTATTCAAACATTCATTTCATGCAAAGGTACTGCTTACCTGAATTATCCTGGCCTTGTACGACAAATTGAGAAGTATCTCTGTTTCCTACGAGTTCATATAAGTTTGTGTTCTTTCTGCCTTAAATGTTCGATATTCACTGGTGAAACTATCAGGCCTGTGGTTTTTCTTTGTAGGAAGGTTTTGTTGTTGTTTTGTTTTTTTATTGTGGTAAAATATACTGTAGGAAGGTTTTGTTGTTGTTTTGTTTTTTTATTGTAAAATATAAACAAAATTTACCATTTTAATCTTTTTTTAAAAATATATTTCTTTATTGATTTCAGAGAGGAAGGAAGAGGGAGAAAGAGATAGAAACATCAATGATGAGAGAGAATCATTGATTGGCTGCCTCCTGCACGCCCCCCACTGGGGATGGAGCCCGAAACCCAGGCATGTGCCCTTGGCCAGAATCGAACCCAGGACCCTTCAGTCCATAGGCCGATGCTCTATCCACTGAGCCAAACTGGCTAGAGCCATTTTAATCTTTTTTAAGTGTACAGTTCAGTGACATTCACATTGTTGTATAAACATCACAATCATTCATCTCCAGAACTTCATCTTCCCCAACTAAAGCCTCATACCCCGTAAACACTTAACTCCCATTCTCCTCTCCCTGCCAGCCCCTGACAACTACCGGCTACTTTCTGTCTCCATTTTTTACTTCTCTAGGCAATTCATGCAAGAGCAATGACATAGCATTTGTGCTTCGGTGATGGACTTTTTTCACTTTGCATATTGTCTTCAGGCTCATCCATGTTGTACCATGTCAGAATGCCTTCTTTTTAAAGACTAAATAATATCCATTTTATGTATATATCACGTTTTGTTTATTCATCTTTCAGTGGCTATTCGGGTTGTTTTTACCTTTTGTCTATGTGAGTAATGCTGCTATAAACATAGTATGCAAACATCTTTTTGAGTCCCTACTTTCACTTCTTTTGGGTATATATCCAGAAGTAGAATTACTGGATCATATGGT
Organism: Myotis brandtii; assembly: GCF_000412655.1. Lineage (NCBI taxonomy): Eukaryota > Metazoa > Chordata > Mammalia > Chiroptera > Vespertilionidae > Myotis > Myotis brandtii. Next base: position 4,837,492 of record NW_005353838.1, on the reverse strand, counting down.
AATTCCATGTTTAATATTTTGAGGAATTGCCATACTATTTTCCATAGCAGCTGCACCATTTTATATCCCACTAGCAATGCACAAAGATTCTAATCTCTCCATATCCTTGCCAACATTTATTTTCTTTCTTTCTTTTCTTTTTTTTTTTAATAGCCATCCTGCCCTGACCACTGTGACAGTTGGTTGAGTATCATCTCGTGCACCTAGAGGTCACAGGTTCAATTCCCAGTCAGGACATGTGCCTGGTTTGTGGGCTCAATCCCTAGTAGGGAGCCTGTAAGAGGCAGCCAATCAATGTTTCTCTCTCTCCATCTCTCTCTAAAATCAATGAAAACATATTTTAAAAAATAATAGTAGTCATCCTAATGGATGTAATGTTTGTTTTTCTTTAAATTACAAATTTAATTTATTTAATAAATTTAGTGCTGTTTAGATTTTTTATTGTGCTGTTTTGGTATGTTATTATTGGTACATTTTGTTTTCAAGGCATTTGTCCCATCTAATAAATGAAATAAAATTACTCATAATAGCTCCTAATTAGCTTTTCTACATCTATAGGGTCTGTGGTGAAGTCTCTTTTCATTTCTGTTGTTAGAAATTTGTATTTTCTGAAACAAAGATATTTGAGATAATTCTTGCCAGGGGTTTATTAATCTTTTCAAAGAACCAACTTTTGACTTGGATTTTCTGAGTTTTATTCATTTTTCTATTCGATTGATTTCTGCTTTTTATTATTTATGTCTTTCTACTTACTTTGCACCTAATTTACTATTTTTCTGCCTTTTAAACAAATATATGGTTTTATTGACTTTAGAGAGAGGAAGGGAGAGGGAGAAAGAGATAGAAACATCAGTGATGAGAGAGAATCATCAGTTGGCTGCCTCCTACTGGGGATGGAGCCCACAACCTGGGCCTACCCTGACCCACAATCAAACCATGACCTGGTTCAAGGGTTGATGCTCAACCACTGAGCAGCACCAGCCGAGTTGCCTTCTTAAGATTTAAGCTGAGATCATTGATTTAAGATGTTTCTTTCTTTCTAATAAATTTTCCTCTAAACATTGCTTTGGTAACATTACATCCCATAAGATTTCGTTATTATTCAGTTAACATATTTTCTAGTTTGCCTTAACATTTACTAACTCATGTAAATCTTTGACCCATAGGTTATTTAGAAGTTGCTTAATTTCTAAATAGGAATATTTCTAGATATTATTACGTTTGGATAGAAAGGGAAAAATCAACAATTTGCTTCTGTAAGAGAAGCACTTTAAATGTAAACATATAAATACATTTTTTAAAAAGATATGCCATAAACAACAATGCATAAGACAGTTGGTAGGGTTATATTAGTATTAGACAAAGTACAGTTCAAGAAAATTATTATTATCAGAGATAAGGAAATATATTTATTAATAAGTCAATTCATCAAAAATATTAACATTTAATATTATTATGGTCAGAAAGTATACTCCATATGACTTTAATACTTTGGAATTTATTGAAACTTGTTTTATAGCCTAGGATATATGGTCTTTTTTTAGGGTCTACCTTGGCAAATGTTCCATGTTCACTTGAAAAGAATGTGTATTTTGCTGTTATTAGATACATTGTTCTTTCTATAAGTGTCATTTAAATTAAGTTGATAATCCTCAAATCTTTTCTATCTTTATTGATTTTTTTGATAGTTTGTTTCTTAGTGTTGTTCTATTTATTGCTGAGAGAGGGATATTAAAATCGCCAAGTATTACTGTGAATTTGTTAATTTCTTCTTTTGAAAATTGTGTTCATTTTTGCTTCATGTATTTTAAAGCTTTGTTATTATGTACGTGCACATTTAGGATTGTTATCTCTTGATGAATTGGCTCGTCGTTATTAAATGTCCCATTTTAGCTCTGAAATAGTCTTTTTAAAAAGCCTACTTTGTCTATTAATACAGCACCACCAGTAGTTCTCATGCAGTCTTTACATGGTATCTCTTTTTAATATTGTAATATATTTGTATTTTTATATTTAAAGTGTTTCTCTTATAGACAGTATATAGTGGGGTCTTGCTTTTTCTTACAAATTGACAATCTATGTATTTTCATTGGAATTCATTTATATTGAATGTAAGATATGGTTGGGTATATGCCTCCTTGGTCTTTGATTACTAATTGTCCCATCTGTTTTTTATTTCCTCTGTTCTTCCTTCTTTCCAGTGAATGGAATATTTTTAGCTGTATCTCTTTGTGTTATTTCAAATAAAAATACTACTTACCCATACAGTTTCATTTTGCAAATAATACCTTAATTAATCCTGTATCCAAATTAGGGTATGCTAAGAGTTAAAAGTGGGTACATAAAGAGAGTGCGACACTCTGGTAGCAGAAACCAACTTTCTCCACTGGAATTCTGGCTAACCCTGCTCTTCTCTTTTTCCCCACCCATCACAAAATAGAACCCTGGCCTAGTAAACATAAAGCTATCATGATAGTCATAACATGAAGCACATATTTCTCTATCACTACAGTCAGTGTAACTGGATAGCTGCCTGTGTACTGTCACACTCTTCTGTCACTTCCTTCTTCCACACCGTAAGGATCTTAGGAGCTACCCTGGAAAATATGCAGTACTTCCTTCTAATTAAATTGATATCAGACAAGTATCATTTTTGTGTAATCAGTCAAACAATTCACGAGCAGCTTGGTGCTGTCCTTTGACGCTTGCAGTTTACTTGAGAAGGCATTTATGTATTTATGATATTTATTATACAAATGTATATAATAAAAACATAAAGAGCAAAGCTATGACTGTTACAGATAGTAAAAATAAATAAAGATGCTTTTTTAGTTAATTAGAAAGATAGCTGCCTAGGCAGGACAAATTGCCACATACTTAGGTCCTGGCCACACTGTATACTCCCTGCAGGCTGGCAGCCTGCAGGGCACACGCATCTCTGACATTTTCCTGAATTGCCTAATATCCAATCTGCTGATGACTTTTTGTCCCCAACTGTGTATAGAGGTTCTTGGTCATTTATAGTGAGAGAAACTCATATATTATTTTTCTATCTCTTCTTCTTCTATATGTAGACAGACATAGGTAAGTATCACATGATTATTTGAAGGATTGAAATTTCATTTTGATTTGGGTGGAATACGTTTACATCATTTTACACTTTTGAGTATGAATTGCCTCTCTAGGTGTAATCACTTTCTACTTTTCAGCATAGAGATTTTATGAGTAGTATTCAGTGCAGAAAGAGAGCTCTAAAAATAATTGTGCAAGTAGGGTTTTGTTAGTCTTACGTGGCACACTGGCAGGAGAAAAGAACAAAGGCATATCGGAGGAAAGGTAGTGGTAGCAGAGCATTTAACTTCATTGCTTCAACCAAGGAGCTCGCATTTAGTGGAGAAGGAAAAGCAAACAAAAAACAGGAGATCGGCACTAGCTATTGAATGTTTTATTTCTCGTCACTGTTAGTCACATATGAATAGAACCATTACAGTCTTTTTGGTGTGTATAACTAAGCTTTTTTTTTTTCCATATGGAAAATCTTGAATTTTATGTTCAAAAACACAATGAGATGTTTTTGACATTCTACAGTTCATTTTGAAATTCACGATCTTAAAAACCCATTGACTTTCAATAAGGTGGTAAAGGGTGTACAATACATGTCATTTTTATGCCTAATAGCACCTTGGATAGTCTCTAGTGCGTATTATGTACACACACCTTATGGCATCTGTTTCTACCTGACAGCTTACAGCATTAGGCTGAATGTCGTGGTGCACAACTGAATGGGAGTGAAATGTCGAGCTGTATTACAATGGATTCTTACTGGAAAAAGTGAGATCTTTAGAGCTTCCTTTTTAGACTTTTCCATAAACATTTTAAACTGACATATTTGCCAATACATAATTAAGATGACATACTAATTAAATGTTTATATTATTCTTCCAGAAATGGGGATGGATTTGGCTAGACAACTGATGAACTAGAATTAAAACATGTGTTTTGTACAGGGAAACCTATTTTGCAAATGTATTATTGACTATTTTTTTAAAAATATTTTTTTATTGATTTCAGAGAGGAAGGGAGAGGGAGAGAGAGATAGAAACATCAGTAATGCCGAAACCGGTTTGGCTCAGTGGATAGAGCGTCGGCCTGCGGACTGAAAGGTCCCAGGTTCGATTCCGGTCAAGGGCATGTACCTTGGTTGCGGGCACATCCCCAGTGGGAGATGTGCAGGAGGCAGCTGATCGATGTTTCTCTCTCATCGATGTTTCTAACTCTCTATCTCTCTCCCTTCCTCTCTGTAAAAAATCAATAAAATATATTAAAAAAAAGAAAAAAAGAAACATCAGTGATAAGAGAGAATCATTGTCTGGCTGCCTCCTGCATGCCCCACACTAGGGATCAAGCCCGCAACCCCAGGCATATGCCCTGACCGGGAATCGAACCATGATCTCCTGGTTCATAGGTCGAAGCTCAACCACTGAGCCATGCCTGACTTGACTATTCTTAATAGTATATGTATACAGGGTTGTTAGAGTTAAGAATGGCTGGGATCATATCTTAATATAATATGTCCTTATTTATTTGACTAATTTTCATATTATTTAACTCAGCCCAGGGAATGAGACAATAGGTTTGTTTTCTTATTCTACTACTATACTTGGGGTTTTGGTCTAGTGGTCACAAAATTTCTCCTAGAAATATGTTTTCCTAGAATTCTAACACAAGACTAATAAAATCACTTAAAACCTTTTAGTACTCAAAATCCAGATTCTGGGTTTACATGCTTTGGCCACATGCTAAATATTAAGTAAGCAAATGCCAAACAAGGCAAAGTTGGTCAAGGCTGTGACTTATAAAGATTGTCAGCCAATGTTGAACACTAAATACTCTTTTTCCTTCTCTTAGCCTGAAAATACTTGAGAAAAAAAACTTTCATGCCCATCTTTCATTTAAAGTTATTCAGTTTGCCCAGCCAGTGTGGCTTAGTGGTTGAGCGTCAACCTATGAACCAGGAAGTCATGGTTCGATTCCCAGTCAAGGCATATACCTGGGTTGCAGGCTTGATCCGCAAGTAGGGGCCATGCAGGAGGCAGCTGACCAATGATTCTTTCTCATCATTGATGTTTCTCTCTCTCTCTCCCTCTCCCTTCCTCTCTGAAATCAATAAAAATATATTAAAGTTATTTAGTTTGCATGTCCTTTCACAGGTTGTAAACCTTTTGGACCAATTTTTGGCTATTAGATAAACAGTACACTGTTCAATCCATATTGACTGATTAATTGTTTGTAATTTTTTAGGTACTAATTAGGATGAATGGGATTTGGAGAAATTCGATTTCCTGTCTAAGGATAAGAAATGTGCCACACAGATACCAAAGTGGTTATCACCCAGCAGTCCCTCTGGGATCGAGGATTCTAACTGACCCAGCCAAAGTTTTTGAGCACAACATGTGGTGAGTTATCTTCTTACTAGGTCTGATATTATGTATGTATATTAAACATCAACAGTGATACCATTTTCATTTAGTGCCAAGAAAGGATTTTTAATGCTGATTACTTATGTGGTTGAGGCTCACTGATCCTAATTTAACACGTTAAGCGCCATGTCAGTCACTGGTGACTGACACTATACTTTCCGTCCGGACCGGTCAGTCACTGGTGCTGCCCGCATGTTGGTGAAATCGGATATCCCGGGCTAAACGGAAAGGAAGACAAAACAGGCTGGGTGCTTAACATGTCAAGAGTTGCCAGTTCTAATTTCTTTGCCAGTGGAATTAGAAAAGTGACACTTGCCCATGCTTTCCTCAGCTTTGGGGTTCTTGCAGGCCCTCCCTGCTCACCCTGATCCTGATTTGCGGGTGTTATCACTCCAGGCCTCTTTTCTAGGTAGCATCTTCCTCCTGCCCCACAGGCCCTTCTTTGCAAGTACTTGTCAGTCAACAAATGTATATTCAGTACTTGCTGCTTACTAAACGCTCAGAAGAACACACTGGTGTGACTCTACTCCATGCTTTCAGGAAATCTACCCTCTATTTGGAAAGAGATATTTATAGAAAATTTGTATAATTAGCAATACAAGGCAGCAAATTGTAATGGGCCAGCATGTTCTTACAAGGCATATTGGTATGTGCCTTGTAAGAACAACTCACCAATGCAAAATCACTTCTGTTTTAGCATAGTCTGAAGGTTTCTTTTTTCTTTTTTAATTTCAGCTTCATTGAAGTATAATTGACATATAAAGGAAGATTTATTTAAATGGGGAAAGTGAGATTAGAAGTATTTATTCCGTCTCCAGTACCTACTATAGCAGTGGTTCTCAACCTTCTGGCCCTTTAAATACAGTTCCTCATGTTGTGACCCAACCATAAAATTATTTTCGTTGCTATTTCATAACTGTAATGTTGCTACTGTTATGAATCGTAATGTAAATATCTGATATGCAGGATGGTCTTAGGCGACCCCTGTGAAAGGGTCGTTCGACCACCAAAGGGGTCGCGACCCACAGGTTGAGAACCGCTGTACTATAGTGTCTGACACAAATATTTGTGGGCTCTAGCTGATTTGGATCAGTGGATACAGCGTCAGCCCACAGATTGTGGGTCCTGGGTTTGATTCCGGTAAAGGCGACGTACCTCAGTTGTAGGCTCGATCCCTGGGCTTGGTTAGGGCTCATGTGTGAGGCAACCAATTGTTGTGTCTCTCTCACATCAATGTTTCTCTCTCTGTGTCTGTCCCCCTCCCACTCTCTCTTTTAAAAAAAAAAAAAAAAAAAAAAAAAAATCAATGAAAAAATATCCTCAGGTGAGGATTAAAAATAAATAAGTATTTGTGGAATAATGACCTGGATAGGTAAAACTGAAGTAAGGGCATTCTAAGTGGGTAGAAAGTCATAAAACACAGAGATAAAGAAGTATAAGGCATAATCAGGAAACAGTGAACAGGATAGTTTGCCAAAATAAAGGCTCTTCTAGGAGTTTGGTGAACGGTAAGGTGGAATAATCTAGTCCAGGTATAGGGGTGGGAGCAAGATTGTGCATGGTCCTGAATTCAGAGTTGAGGTATAAGGCATGATAGAGCCACTGAAGAGAAATTGCTTTTTACCTAGTTTAGTAAATATATGTATTTTGTAACAGCATACTGGACAGAACAGCAGGTAGAACTACAAGCAGGAAGGGGCCAGTGAGAGAAAATTTTCGAAGGAAAAATAACTAAAACTTGGTGCTTTTGTAGAATAAAGGAAAAGGGGGCATTTGACTGAAATTTGGATCCTAGCTGACTAATAGAAATAGGAAAGTCAACGGGTAAATTGATTTTTTTAATTTGGAAGAAAATGGTGAATTTAGGTTTAGGTGTTTTGAATAGGCTTTGGAAGCAGAACATTCTGGGGAAAATGTCCTGAACACAGGCTCTGCCACTGGGAAGAGGGGAAGGGGCCAGGATTAAAGATGTGTCGTTGCATGATATCTACAGACAAAATTGTTTTCTGACTACCTTTGGGAACAAGGTCTCTAGGACTAGGAAAGTGATTTGTGGATTTTTTATATTGTTATTGCAACAATATAAATTTTTAAAGGAAGTAGGTTGAGGAGAAACAACAAGATGGTGGTGTAGGTAAATGCAGTACTCACATCCTCCCACAACCACATCAAAATTACAACCAAAATACAGAAGAACCATCATTCAAAACTGCCTAAAATCTGGCTGAATAGAAAACCTACAACTAGAGAATTAAAGAAGAAAGCACATTGAGATTGCTCGGAGGGGCAAAGGCATAAAAGGGGCTGGTCTGACACCCATGTGTGGTGTTTTTAATTGAGAGGGATATCTTGGCTGAGGAGGCCTCCCGAGAAGAGCAAGTGAAGACCAGACCCCCAGCCCAGGCCTCCAGAGCTGGGAAGAGAAGTCCCTGTAACTTCAGCCTATAAAACCAGTGGGGATTGTGGGTAAGCGACACAGAGGCTGCTGGAGTCCCAGGCAATTCCTCTTAAAGGGCTGGCACATGGACTTATTCAGACTCACTCCCTTGGAGCTCCAGCACTGGGACAGCAGTTTGAAAGGATCTAGGGCCATACAGGAAGGAACTAAATTGTCATCAGGGCAGGAATTGCGGGGGCAGCTGTCTCCTAGACAAAAGTGCTGGCAGAAGTCATTGTTCCTCTGCTAAGATCTCCCCCCACACAGAGCTCACTGGCAGGCACCATAAGCTGAGTCTTAATCAACCTGGCCCATTCTGTTTGCCCAGCCCTGAGATCTCACCCCACCCAATTTGCAGCCTCCCCCAAGCTGTTTGCAGTGGCTTTTCCATATGAATGGCCTGTCCTGGCTCAGGCTTCAGACTTTCCTAAAATTTCTCAAACAAGGAGCAGCTGGACTCAGGGTGTCCCATACTTCTTGATAAGTGACCCCAGGCTCGGCACTAGTAGCAGCTTGCCAAGGTTCACAGCTTGGCCCCTCCTAGGTACCTCCAAGGCCAACACAAGTAGCAGCCATCTGCAGATCGTTCTATAGCTCCTGCTGGGTGGGTGGCCCCAGGCAGGGCAAAGACAGTGGCAGACTTTGCACCTTTTGGGAGGCCTCAGAGCCAGTGCACCTGGTGGACAACTTCAGATCACGCCACATTACAACTCTACCATATCCATGAGTGACACACTCAAGGGGCGGACTCAGTGAGGACCAAAACCCCACTGAAGCAAGTCCTGTTCTGTAGGGGTGTCTCCTGCACAGCAGCTCTTCTGCTGGCCCTCACAGCCAATTGCCCTGGGGATCAATTCCTCCTAGTGATGCCAACAGCAATCAAGCCTCAACTACAACAGGTCATTGCACACAGCCCACATAGGAGCCACACCTAGAGTACCCAGTTCAGGTGACTGGCGAGGTTGAGCAACTGGGCCCTACAGGACACCTACTACACAAGGCCACTCTACCAATTCCAAGAGACATAGCAGCTCTACTCAGACTTTCCTAAAATTTCTCAAACAAGGAGCAGCTGGACTCAGGGTGTCCCATACTTCTTGATAAGTGACCCCAGGCTCGGCACTAGTAGCAGCTTGCCAAGGTTCACAGCTTGGCCCCTCCTAGGTACCTCCAAGGCCAACACAAGTAGCAGCCATCTGCAGATCGTTCTATAGCTCCTGCTGGGTGGGTGGCCCCAGGCAGGGCAAAGACAGTGGCAGACTTTGCACCTTTTGGGAGGCCTCAGAGCCAGTGCACCTGGTGGACAACTTCAGATCACGCCACATTACAACTCTACCATATCCATGAGTGACACACTCAAGGGGCGGACTCAGTGAGGACCAAAACCCCACTGAAGCAAGTCCTGTTCTGTAGGGGTGTCTCCTGCACAGCAGCTCTTCTGCTGGCCCTCACAGCCAATTGCCCTGGGGATCAATTCCTCCTAGTGATGCCAACAGCAATCAAGCCTCAACTACAACAGGTCATTGCACACAGCCCACATAGGAGCCACACCTAGAGTACCCAGTTCAGGTGACTGGCGAGGTTGAGCAACTGGGCCCTACAGGACACCTACTACACAAGGCCACTCTACCAATTCCAAGAGACATAGCAGCTCTACCTAATACATAGAAACAAACACAGGGATGCAGCCAAAACACAGAGGCAAAGAAACATATCACAAATGAAAGAACAGGAGAAATTTTCCAGAAAAAAAGAACTAAATGAAATGGAAACAAGCAAGCTACTGGATATGGAGTTCAAAACAGTGGTTATAAGGAGGCTCAAGGAACTTAATGAGAACTTCAAGGAACTTAGAATGTCGACAACATAAAAAAGGACCAGTCAGAAATGAACAATATACTAACTGAGACGAAGAATAATTTACAGGGAATCAACAGTAGAGTAGAGGATGCCGTGACTCAAATCAGCGATTTGGAATATGAGGAAGCAAAAAACACCCACTCAAAAGAGCAAAAAGAAGAAAGAATCCAAAAATATGAAAATAGTGTAAGGAGCCTCTGGGACAACTTCAAGCGTACCAACAATTGCATCTAGGGTGCTGAAAGAAGAAATAGAGAAAGAAATTGAAAACCTACTTGAAGAAACAATGACAGAAAACTTCCCGTACCTGGTGACAGAAACAGGAACACAGAGTCCAGGAAGTACATAGAGTCCCAAACAGGAGGAACACAAATAGGCCCACACCAGGACACATCATAAAATGCCAAGGGTTAAAGACAAAGAGAGAATCTTAAAAGCAGCAAAAGAAAAGCAGTTAGTTGTCCCAGTGGCTCCTTACACCTTTCTCATGTTTTTTCTTTTTTTTTTTTCTTTTTTGCTCCCTTGTAGAAGGGAGTGCCCATACAGCTGTCAGCTGATTTCTCAACAGAAACTTTGTAGGCCAGAGGGAGTGGCAAGAAATATTCAGAGGGATGTCTTACTGCCAGCTTAGGCCCAATCCCCCGGGGAGCAGGCCTAAGCCAGCAGGTGGTCATCCCCAAGGGGTCCCAGACTGCGAGAGGGCACAGGCCGGGCTGAGGGACCCCCCCCCCCACAAGTGCACAAATTTTTGTGCACCGGGCCTCTAGTAAATGAATAAATAACCTAATGAACAAAATAAACTGATGAATAAAATAGAGTCAGAGATGTGGAAACATGGAACAGAATCTCAGTGGGGTGGGTGGGAAGAAATCAACCAAAGACCATATCTGCATATATGCATTACCCATGGACACAGACTATAGGGTGGTAAAGGCCTCAGGTGGGGCAGGATCCGAGTGGAGGAGGGCAATGGGGGAAAAAGAGTGGGACATCTGTAATACGCCCAACAATAAAGATTTTTAAAAGAATTATTAACCATTTAAAAAAAATAGCAAAAATAAATGAAGTAGGTTGATCATTTATTAATTAGTCCTCTACTATACAAATGGTAGCCACTAGCCACATGTGGTTATTGAGTGCTTGGAACCTGGTTAGTCTGAATTGAGATTTGCTCTAACATATTGAAGACTTAATACCAAAAAGGTAAAATATATCATTTGTTAATTTTTATATTGAATTATATGTTAAAATGATATCATTTTGGATATATTGAATTAAATATGATATATTTTTAAAATTGATTTCACTCTTGACAGTACCACCCAGGGACCGAAGAGCAAGAGTGCCGTGTTGAAGCGACCACTACCGTTCAGATTCCTCTTATTCCTGCAGCTGCCTCTGCTGGGGATGGGGCTGACCCCCACAGTCCTCACACCCAGTGGGAATAAAGCTCGTTTACTCCTGACATCTACACCCGCTGGAGCCCTCCGTGTTTCCACCCTGCCCCTCCCAGAGGTTCAGTGTTTTGTATTCAATCTCGAGTACATGAATTGCACTTGGGACAGCGGCTCTGAGCCTCGGCCCACCAACCTGACTCTGCACTATTGGTACGGGAACTCTGGTCATGACAAAGTCCAGGAGTGTGGCCACTATCTATACTCTTCAGAGATCACTTCTGGCTGCTGGTTGGGAAAAGAGGAGATCCATCTCTACCAAACATTTGTTGTCCAGCTCCAGGACCCACAGGAACTTGGGCGGAAGGCCAAAAAGAGGCTAAAACTGGAGGATCTGGTGATTCCCTGGGCTCCAGAGAACCTAACACTTCACAACCTGAGTGAATCCCAGCTAGAACTGAGGTGGAGCAACAGATACTCTGTGGGCCGCTGTTTGGAGCACCTGGTGCAGTACCGGAGTGACCAGGACCGCAGCTGGATTGAGCAGTCAGTGGGCCACAGATGTAGCTTCTCTTTGCCTAGTGTGGATGGGCAGAAGCTCTACACGTTCCGTGTTCGGAGTCGCTATAACCCACTCTGTGGAAATGCTCAGCATTGGAGTGAATGGAGCCACCCGATCCACTGGGGCAGCCATACTTCAAAGAAGCCCATAGTGCCCCCATCGCTGTTTGCACTGGAAGCCGTGCTCATCCCCCTTGGCTCTGTGGGACTGATTGTTAGTCTCATCTTTGTGTACTGCTGGCTAGAAAGGACCGTACCCCGAGTTCCTACCCTCAAGAGCCTGGAGGATCTGGTTATCAAATACCATGGGAACTTTTCGGCCTGGAGTGGTGTGTCTAAGGAACTGGTGGAGAGCCTGCAGCCAGACTACAGTGAAAGGCTCTGCCACATCAGTGAGATTCCCCCAAAAGGAGATGCTCTAGAGGAGGGGCCTGGGGGCTCCCCCTGCAGCCAGCATAGCTCCTCCTGGACTCCCCCATGTTATACCCTATAACCTGAAACCTGAGCCCTGATACCCTGACAGAACCCCAGGGTCCTGTAGCCCTAAATTGTACTACCCCTTCTCCAACCAGCCTGGGCCCAATGCTCCCCTCACCCCAACTGTGGCTGATTTTGAATTGTGTGCCCCCTATTACTGCTCCCTCATTCAGTATCTCCTCCTTAAGAATTGCCCCTTTGTCCTGTACATGTTTGTCATCTCCCTCAATCCAACCTTTCCTCTTCCTAGAATTCTTTCTCCCTCCCTCCCTCCCAACTTCTTTCCATCTACCCTTCCGTTGTTCCCGAATCAATGAGAAATAGTTTCTGTTGATAAAAATAAATAAATAAATAAATAAATTTCTTTTTCACTTTTTTAAAATGTGGCTACTAGAAAATTATAAATTACATTTGTGGCTAATGTTCTACTCTTGGACAGTTGCTGAATTAAAACCATTTGAGCACCATCACCAATATGGACAGTTGTGTCTTGTGAGATTATTGCTAGGCAATTAAACCCCTAGAAGATCTTCTGGTCCTAGGCAAGCTTCTCCTTTACCAGTTCTTTTCCTCCTTTAGACGAGTGACTTAGCTGTATGTGTTCTCTTTTTCCATCTGCTGCCCCAGCTCTTTTTGCGCAAGATTCCTGCCTACTCATTTAAGCTCTATTCTTTCATAGGCTGTCCAGGAAACAAGGGTCAACTGTTCCAGTGGCTAGCTTTGGGCTGCTGCACACGAATCCCTTGGCGAGTTATTATGTCGCTAGGTCTAGCAATATGGCCCAGAACATTTTAATTTGAAATAGCTCTTTTAGTAATTCTGTTGAGCAGCGAGGTTTAAGAATCCATGGTTCAGTCTAGTGGCTTTCAAACTTTTCTTTAGCAGGAGAATTTCTTTTCCAAGTGAAGTCTTAACATAGAATTCCAATATTTCTTTAAAAATGTGTTTTTTTTTAATTGATTTTAGAGAGGAAGGGAGATTGGGAGAGAGAAACATCGAACGGTTGCCTCCTGCATGCACCCAGACCGGGTTTTGAATCCACAACCTGGACTTGTGCCCTGGCCAGAAATCGAACCGGCGGACCTCTCAGTGCACAGGCTGACGCTCAGCTGACTGAGCCACACTGGCCAAGGCTAGGATCCTAATATTTAAAAGGTAAAAACAAACCTTCTCTGAATGAAGTGGGCCTGGAGACCTAGGGCATCCACAGCTCCACCTCCCTTTTCCTCTTCCACTTCTCATCCCTTACTGGCAGCCAGGCGGACCTTCAGGGTTCTGTCGATCAAAGTTTGAGAAACCTTGATTGAATCTTATCAGGCATTCTTATCCATAGCATACCCCACAAGGGGTTCTCCAGCCTGTGCCAGAATGCCTCCAGTGACCTCTCCAAAGGCAGAGATGCTGTGACAGTGACTTAATAGGAAAGGAGTTGCTTCACACAGACTGAAAACCAGAAGACTGGTTTACTTTTTCTTCAAGTCTAAAATTCTGTCCAAAAGTTCTCCCTTCCTTATCTTTATATGTTAAGAGTAATGTTTCCTTTCTTGGTGAATTTTGATTTTTTAAAGTTGTTTCTAGAAAAGCATATGTCATTTTTCTCTCCGAGATGTTAGAATTGTCTACAGTTTGTTTCTGTTTCGCCTCGTTGTAAGGAATATTTATTCTGTACTGGAGGCCCGGTGCACGGATTCATTCACTGGTGGGGTCCCTCAGCCTGACGTGCAGGGATCAGCCGAAACCAGCAGTCCTACATCCCCTGAGGGATGTATTAGTGTGTGAAGGGCAGGCAGCTGGGGAGGAGCCCGAGCCCGGGCCAGGCGCCACACTGCTCCCGCTCATCCTGGCCCCGCTGTGCCTGCTGCAGCCACCACTCAGTAGGCACGCTGCCGCTCCGCTGTGGTCTCCACGCACCGTCCTAGGGCGATACTGGTGTGCCCATGACTGAGAAGCGGCCATGGGCTCACGCCCAGTCCTGATGCTGGTCCCGGTCCCGATCCTCGTCCCGGTCCGGATCAGGGAGGGGTGTGCAGGGGGAGTGTCCACAGCTGTTCTTGCCAGCCATGAGCCTGGCATCTGGTGCCCATTGGTAAGCTGAGCAGCGCTCCTGCTGTGGGAGCACACTGACCACTGGGAGATAGCTCCTGCATTGAGCGTCTGCCCCCTGGTGGTCAGTGCACATCAAAGCTACCGGTCGAGCGGTCAAACGGTCACTAGGCTTTTATATATATAGGTATGATCCTCTTTTTAATATCTTCTTGAGAAAAAATAGGCCCCTTTTTAGTCAGTTTCTAACATCCTGAGAAAGGTTTGCCCTTCTGATTCTGGATATTTGTATTATTAGTATCTACATCTGCCTATAGTTTTTTAAATAATTCGGTGAAGTGAATTTCACAAAACATAAAATTAATCATTTTAAAGTGAACAATTCGGTGGCATTAATTACATTCACAGTTTTGTGCAACCAGCACCTCTGTCCATTTCCAAAACATTTCCATCACTCCAAAGTAAAATCCCTCACTCATTAAGCAGTTATCCTCACCCTGAAGTCCCCCAGCCCCTGACAATCAACAATCTGTGTTCTGTCTCTACAGATTTGCCTCTTCCAGATATTTCATATAGATGGAATCATATGATAGGTGACCTTTTGTGTAAGGCTTCTTAACGTAATATCTTGGAGGTCATCCATATTGTAGCAGTATCAGTACTTCATTTTTATGACTAAATAATGTTCTGTTGTATGCATATACCACAGTTGGTTTATCCATTCACCCACTGATGGAAATTTTGACTATTCCCACCTTTTGACTCTTGTGAATAGAGATGCTTTGAACATGTGTATATATGTACTTGTTTTAGTTCTTGTTTTCAATTCTTTGAGGTATTTGAGTTGGAATGGAGTTGCGGGGTCACATAGTAATTCTATTTTTAACTTTTTGAGGACCTACCAAACTATTTTCCGTAGCACCTGAACCATTTTATATTCTTCTGATAGTCTTTTAATTATATTTAGTACATTTATTAATTTGGGGGGCGGGCATTGACATAAAACTGTATTCAGAATGCTTTTGAGAAATGGCCCAGAGATCTGTCTGCATTGAGCAAGTTAAACAGTTACTTGGAAAAATCACTCTTCATTCCATGCTGTTCCAAGTGTAAGTATGTAGCAACTTTTCAGGGGAACCCTGACATTTATAAGAAAGCAGAAAGCAATTATATTATCAGCTAGGCCAGTGGCTTTCAAGCTTTTTGGCATAATCCACAGTAAAAAGTACAGCTTCCATCATGAACCAGTATACATAAAATATGCTTATGAAATAGGAACAAACGTTTTCTGTCCATTTTTACCATGCGACACATGCCCAGATAGTTTCCATTTATTTTTTTCTACCCTGTTTCTTTCTCTTTTTAATTGTCAGACTAAATTGATTTCTTGACTCACTAAGAGCTGTGACTTAGTTTAAAAAGTACTGGTCTAAGCCATTCTCTGTAGATCCAAGGCAGGACCTGTATGTTGTGAAATGTCTTTCAATTATATAACCCATTTAAATAATAGTTTTCAGAATCCCAATTGAGTTCAGATATCACGAATTTTTTCTTATTATATAGTATGAATTTTCTTTAATCATTGTATTTATTCTGATTCCCCTCGCCCTGTTACATACACAGTTCTTTAGTATAGATAAATATTTTATCTGTCTACCTTCATTATGACATTTGTCATTAGAGACTAGTTTAGATGTTGAGAGCACAGTCTGGCTGCCTGTCTAAACTTGGGAAGTTACTTTATCTATGCCTCAGTTTCTTCATCTTTAAAATGGAATAATATCTATTCTCATAAGAGTGCTGTGAGGATTAAATTAGTATATATCCTATATAATAAAAGCCTAATATGCTAATTGACTGGCAGAATGACTGGTCGCTATGATGTATACCTACCACCAGGGGGCAGATGCTCAATGCAGGAGCTGCCCCCTGGTGATCAGTGTGCTCCCACGGGGAGTACCGCTCAGTCAGAAGCCAGGCTGACAGCTGGAGAGCGCAGCAGTGGTGGCGGGAGCCTCTCCCTCCTCCATGGCAGCGCTAAGGATGTCCAACTAATGGCTTAGGCCCACGAAAATCCCCCAAAAGCTCCCCCGCAGGTTGGGCTGAGGGACCCAACCCCCAAATGCATGAGTTTCGTGCACCAGGCCTCTAGTATAATATAAAGTGTATACACATAGTAAATAAGCAACACATAAGAATCAGCTATCTTATTGTAACCATTTTCTAACATGTACTTTACTTACTTATGTATCTATTTTATCTTCATTATTAGATTGATATGTTTCTTCAGAGAAGAGTTTAGCTATGTCTGTATCATAGCTATATTCCCCATATAATAAGCACCTAATAAGTATGTTTGAATAAGTGAATCAATATAGAGAAATATGAGATCCAGTTAATATCTATTAGAAGTTTATAACTAGACTGAGAGTTAATATAGTGGCTAAATATGGGCTTCAGAATAAAAAAATCTGAATTTAAATCTTGACTCTATCCCTTTCAAGGTATGTGAACTTGAGCAAGTTCCTTCAGGGGATGTTGTGAGTATTAAAGAACATCTACACTAATAAAAGACAAACATGCAAATTGACCGTACCTTTCACCATGCCTTAAGCCACGCCCACCAGCCAATCAGAGCAACTATATGCATATTAACCCAACCTGAAGGGTGTGTGAGCAGCTGCAAACAGCCATCATCCCCTCATCCAGGCTGGCCAGGCACCCCAGTGGGGACCCCCACCCTGAAGGGTGTGTGAGCAGCTGCAAACAGCCATCATCCCCTCATCCAGGCTGGCCAGGCACCCCAGTGGGGACCCCCACCCTGAAGGGTGTGTGACCAGCTGCAAACAGCCATCATCCCCTCATCCAGGCTGGCCAGGCACCCCAGTGGGGACCCCCACCCTGAAGGGGGTGTGACCAGCTGCAAACAGCCATCATCCCCTCATCCAGGCTGGCCAGGCACCCCAGTGGGGACCCCCACCCTGAAGGGGGTGTGACCAGCTGCAAACAGCCATCATCCCCTCACCCAGACTGGGCAGGCACCCAAGCGGGACCCCCACCCAGAAGGGGGTGTGACCAGCTGCAAACAGCCATCATCCCCTCACCCAGGCTGGCCAGGCACCCAAGCGGGACCCCCACCCAGAAGGGGGTGTGACCAGCTGCAAACAGCCATCATCCCCTCACCCAGGCTGGCCAGGCACCCAAGCGGGACCCCCACCCAGAAGGGGGTGTGACCAGCTGCAAACAGCCATCATCCCCTCACCCAGGCTGGCCAGGCACCCAAGCGGGACCCCCACCCTGATCCGGGACACCTTTCAGGGCAAACCAGCTGGCCCCCACCCGTGCACCAGGCCTCTATCCTATATAGTAAAAGGGTAATATGCAAACTGACCCTAACAGCAGAAAGACTGGGAATGACTGGTCACTATGACACACACTGACCACCAGGGGGCAGACGCTCAATGCAGGAGCTTCCCTCTGGTGGTCAGTGCGCTCCCACAGGGGGAGCTCTGCTCAGCCACAAGCCAGGCTGACGGCTGCCAGTACAGCGGTGGTGGTGGGAGCCTCTCCTGCCTCCTCAGCAGCGCTAAGGATGTCCGACTGCAGCTAGGCCTGTTTCCTGCTGGCAAGTGGACATCCCCTGAGGGCTCCCAGGCTGCCAGAGGGATGTCTGACTGCCAGCTTGGGCCCGATCCCCCAAGGAGCGGGCCTAAGCCAGCAGGTGGACATCCTCCGAGGGGTCCCAGACTGCAAAAGGGTATAGGCCGGGTTGAGGGACCCCCCTGAGTGCACAAATTTTTGTTCACCGGGCCTCTAGTAAATATATAAAACTCTTAGTAGTAAGTTATCACTAAAAGGCATCATTCTTATTATTATTAGATGGAGAATTGACATATATACCAATGAATAAAGAAACAATAAAGAGGAGTGTATGCAAGGTCATACAATGAAAACAGTGAAGAACACACTAATGGTCTGCAGAATAAAAAAGATTCCTTCTCTCTAAAGATACTTCTCTCTAAGAACCTCTCTGTTATATTCAATTACTTTGTTACAATAAATTCCCAGAAGTATAATTCATAGATCAAACAGTATAAGGTGTTTTTTCCCCTTGGGTAGTGGTGGTGGTGGTGTTGGTTGTTAAATACTTGATTATTTTTAGTTTGTTTGTTATTTGTTTCTATGCTTAAATTCTATTGCAATTGTATTTATTGCTTATAAACTTGAATGATTCTTATTGCTGTCTGTTGGGTTTGGGTATACGTGAATCAGACTTTTCTAATATAAAGAACTACCATAAAGCTGCAGTTCTTGAGGAAGTCCCATAAATACAGTAGGAACATTTTATAGGTTTCAGTGGGGATTCTGTAACTGTACAGTGGAAAATCTGTTCTGCAGTGGCTTAGGGTATAATATTACCCTCACTTAGCAGTTAAGAAAATGAAGCAACATAAAGAACAGTGTAAGGAAGTTAGAGCAATTTAAAAAATAACTAAACCTATTAAATGCTCAGGAAGAAGCAAGTTAAACAGTTTAAAACATGCTTAAAGCTAAAGACCACATATACTCTCATTGTCTCAGAGCTTTGTTCTTGATAGGGAAATGAATCGTTCTATTTTCTTTCTTATATGTTGTAGAAATTTACAGATGACTTGTCCCAGGCTTTATAATACTTTCTTTTTTTAATTCCTCACCAGAGGATATGTTTTTTATTTGTTTGTTTGTTTCTTAAAGGATCTTTATTGAGGTAAAATTAATTACAATGTAATTTATTCCTTCTAAGTATACAGTGATTTTTAGTAAATTTATAGTTATAACCATTACCTCAGTCCAATTTTAGAGCATTTACGTTACCCTAAGAGGATTTTTTATGCCAATTTTCAGGCATTGCCCTTTACAATTCCCAGTTACAGGCAATTACTAATCTACTTTTTGTTTTTATATTTTAGCGTTTTCTGGACATTTCATAGTAATGGAATCATACAATGTGTGGCCTTTTGCATGTGGATTCTTAGCATAATGTTTTTGAGGTTCATTCAAGTTATGTGTATCAGTAGCTTGGTGGGTTTTGGTGCAGAAATACTACTATCCCATTGTGTGGATATTACACATTTATTTATCCTTTTATCATTTGATGGGCATTTAAGTTGTTTCCACTATGGGGGTATTATAAAAATGCTGCTACGTGAATATTCGTGTTTATGAATATTTTTTGTGAGAACATGTTTTTAGTTCTCTCGGATGTAAACCTAAGAATAGAATTTCTGGGCCAGAGGATATGTTTTTATTGATTTTAGAGAGAGTTCAATGTGACAGAGAAACACCAATTGGTTGCCTCCCATCAAACCCACAACCTAGGTCTGTGCCCTGACTGGGAACCGGACCTGCCACCTTTTGGTGTACAGGATGACGCTCCAGCCAACTGAGTCACCCAGCCAGGGCAGTAATACTATTTTTTAAATAAATGATTTGTTGCTTTTAATAACATTCTGTATATGGGGTGGGGGCAAAAGTAGGTTTATATTTATGAGTATGCAAAACAGTTTATTCTTGTATTAGTATTTGCTAGAGGCCCGGTGCACAAATTCGTGCACCAGTGGGGTCCCTTGGCCTGGCCTGTCGGATTGGGCCAAAATCGGCTCTCCGACATCCCCCGAGGGGTCCCGGATTGCAAGAGAATGCAAGCCAGGTCGAGGGACCCCACCAGTGCAAAATTGGGGCCAGGGAGGGACGCAGGAGGCTGGCCAGCCCAGGAGGGACCACAGGAGGGCTCCAGGGCATGGCCAGTTTTGCTCAGTCCCAATCGGCCAGACCCTAGCAACAGTTGGAGCGTCTGCCTCCTGGTGGTCAGTGCATGTCATAGCGAGCGGTTGAGTGGCCTTAGCATATCATTAGCATGTTACGCTTTGATTGGTTGAACGGCCAATGGGACGACCAGACACTTAGCATATTAGGCTTTTATTATATAGGATTGTATTATTTTCATATGTACAACTGTAAGCCTATTTTTGCCCCACCCAGTATATTTATATGTGCAAAATACAAAGTATAGTTGTCAGTTCAAAGTGATTCCTCACATATATTAAAATAAGACAAAACAAAAATCTATTCTAATCTGACTCATTAGAGCAGCGGTTCTCAACCTGTGGCTCGCGACCACTTTGTGGTTCGAACGACCCTTTCACGGGGTCGCTTAAGACCATTGGAAAACACATATATAATTACATATTGTTTTTGTGATTAATCACTACGCTTTAATTATGTTCACTTTGTAACAATGAAATTGGGGGTCACCACAACATGAGGAACTGTATTAAGGGGTCGCGGCATTAGGAAGGTTGAGAACCACTGCATTAGAGCAAGTGACAAAGCTGCTTAATGATTATTTGGATTTTAAATAATTAGGTTTTATTTGAAATAATGGTGGTTAAAGTTTCATCTGTGAAACTCTGAGATTTGCATTATCATTTGCTTTTCCTAGGAACTTAGTATACCAGTTCTAATCCTTCTCAAAAGATTGTAGTTTCTCACCTTTTGGTGGTATATTTATAGGCAGGTCACTGGAATACACCCTCTCATATCTGGTTACATACACATTACTTAAAATAGCACCAAGCTGATCATCATTCTACCTAAATCAACTCCTTATTCTGTCATTGATACCCCCCAGTTTTCTTGATATTCAGTTTTAAGATCTTGAAATCATTCCTGACTCTTCTTATCTACTCCCCACAACATCTAGTTAATCTCCAGGACATAACAGCTTTTTTTTTTTTTTCCACAGTGTCTCTCCCTCCATTCTTCCTTTCTGTTTTTTCATTGCCACCACCTTAACCCTGGAACTCCTGACTCCTAGATCACTGCAAGTCTTCTAGTTGGCCTCCCACCCTCCAGTCCCTCCCCAATTCATTGTGTCTTGCACATTACCAAACTCTTCACATTTGAGATCCTCTGATTCTGAGCTCTTAACTTCATCTGCAATTATCCAATCAAAATGGATTGTTGTTTCCTGTACAAACTGTCCACAGTCCCAGCTTCATACACATATATCAGTTAATGTTTATCAGTTACCATAATGATGCACCTCAGGAATTTTATAATTTACCCCTTTCTCCTCAGTGAGGTAGCTGTAAATATCATATGATGTTAATGTTGGTGATATTTTTTACAATTTTCAATAAGTAAATTTCAAGTTATATAGAACTTTATTTCATTATTGTTTAGAAAAAAAATGGTTTATTCCAAGAAATCACATCACTCACTAAAGTTTTACCAGTTGCAAAAAAAGAAATGCAAACTTTGTAAAAATAAAACAAAACAAAATCACCTTTTTGTATAAAGATGCTGCTTTTTATTCTAAGAAAGACATTTTTGTGGCAAAAAATAATATCGCCTCGTATTGGGAAAGTAAATTTTGAAACTAAAAAATACTTAAAGAAAATGCCAAAAAGAAAATGCCAGATCTTAGAAAGGTGACTTTTAAAAAATATATATATTTTATTGATTTTTTTTTACAGAGAGGAAGGGAGAGGGATAGAGAGTTAGAAACATTGATGAGAGAGAAACATCGATCAGCTGCCTCCTGCACACCCACTACTGAGGATGTACCCACAACCAAGGTACATGCCCTTGACCGGAATCAAACCTGGGACCCTTCATTCCGCAGGCCGATGCTCTATCCACTGAGCCAAACCGGTTAGGGCAAAAGGTGACTTTTTATATCTATATCAAGTAGTCTATAATTTAAATGTAAATGAACCCATTTATAGAAATTAAGGCAGGTAAAAAGAAAAGTCTAGAGTTACTTTAGAAACTGAGGATTGCCCTAACCGTTTTTACTCAGTGGATAGAACGTCGGCCTGCGGACTGAAGGGTCCCAGGTTTGATTCCGGGCATGTACCTTGGTTGCGGGCATATCCCCAGTAGGGGGTGTATAGGAGGCAGCTGATCGATGTTTCTAACTCTCCCTTCCTCTCTGTAAAAAAATCAATAAAATATATTTTTTTAAAAAAACTGAGGATAAGTACAAAGTATTTTACAAATATTGTAAAAAGAGTATTCAAGAACCATTAAAGAATGCCCTGTTCATAAATTAACAAAAAGGCAAATGAATTTAGTCTTAGAGTAAAATACAGTGAACCATACCAGCACCCAAATAATCATGCGCCATAATAGTGCTTCTGGGACATGACATACTTCAGCAATCATGTCCAAAGGGTGGCTGGGGATTGCAACACAACCAGCTTTAAACAAAGAAACCACAGAGGTTCCAGGGTTACCCCAGCACTTATCAGGAGGCACATCTGACACAAAATACCTTCAGTGGACGAGGAATTAGTTTGTATCATTTGTCTTTGCATAATCTAGAATGACAAATGCATCCCCTGCCACCCTTTTCCTGCCTTCTTCAACTGTAAAGCATGTTTTACAGTTGTTGTTGTTTTTTTTTTATAGGGATCATATGCAATGGTCAAAAGAGGAAGAAGCAGCAGCCAGAAAAAAAGTAGAGGAAAACTCAGCTGAGCGAGTCCTTCTGGAAGAGCAAGGTAGGCAACTAACTGGTAGCAGCTCCTGGAGCCCAGTTTTCTGTTTGACCTTCCACTGATTCAGTTCACACCTGAGGCTCTTTTTCCACTGACTGTGTCATTGCTTTGGGGAGTTCTTTACTTCTACCTGTGCCATGTACTTGTTCCATTTGGGAGAATGCCCAGGTTTTTCAGTTCAGTGGAACCAACTTAATGAAATAAAGTATGTATTCACCTTGTACTTGCTCTTTTTTTAGTCATATTGTTGCTCTTTCTGGGAGACACACGCACATGGGTGGCATTTCAAACAAGATTTGAAAACATAACGTTAAAATTTTCCTCTCGTTAGGAGTCCTTTAGTATGTGCTGTGTGTTTCACTTGTTAGTAATGTTAACAAATTCAAACACTTTCAGCAAAGAAGGTAAAGTCATATCAAAATCTTGCTGGTCTCTTAGGATAAATATAAAGTTCCAATATATAAGGATTTAAGGTAACTTTTCTTGAAAGCCATTGATATTTAGAGTTTAATTCAGATAAAGCCTTGCCAGGCCTTCAAAAATGGCTTCTGAAAAATTGATCTGTGCAACTATCACACAAAAAAAGAAAGCGTGTTGGTGAGGATGTAGAGAAATGGCAACCCTTTTGCCTTGTTGGTTGAATTGTAAAATGGTGCAACTTTTATGGAAAGCAGTATGGAAGCACCTTAAAAATTAAAAATGAAGCTACCATATATGATCTAGCAACCTCGCCTCTGGACATAGCAAAAAGAAATAGAAAGCAGAGTCTTGAGAGATATTTGTACACCCATGTTCATAGCAACACTATTCACAATAGGCAGAAGGTGGAAGCACTCCACATGTCCATCGATGGATAAAAGGATAAACAAAATGTGGTAGATACACACACGGATTATTGTTCAGCCTTAAAAAGGAAGGAAACCCTATCACATGCTATAACCTGGAGGAACCTGGGGGACATGTGAAGTGAAATAAGCCAGTCACAGAAAGGCAAATACTGTATAATTCCATATATATGCGGTATTAAAAGTAGTCATATTCATAGAAACAGGAAGTAGAATGGTGGTTACCAAGGCCTGGGGGACAGGGGAACACCAGAGTTGTTTAATGGGTATAAAGTTTCAGATTTGCAAGATGAAAAAGTTCTAGACATCCGTTTAACACTATGGAACTGTACACTTAAAAATGGTTAAGATGGTAAGTTTTACGTTATGTGTTTTTACCATAATTTTTTTAAAAAGTACCCCCCAAAATGACTTCCGTCCTTACTGTGTTGCTGGGAACCCACAGACATTCTGCTGAACATCTGTAGATAGGATTTTTTTTTTTACCTTATTTTGCTTAAAATCATTTCTTCTTAACATAGCTTGGTTCTTTTTCCTTTAAAAAAAATTTATTGAAGTAGCACATGCAGAAATGTACACAACTTATAAATGAACTAGAGGCCTGGTGCACCAATTCATGCATGGGTTGGGTCCCTCTGGGTGGCCTGCAAGGATTGGGCCAGAACCCGCAGTTCAGTGCTGCCTGCAGCTCCTACCTGCTGCTCCACTCATCCTGGCCCCACTGTGCCTGCTGCGGGCTCACGCCCAATCAGTCCCGATTGGGAGAGGCTTGCACTGCTATAGCAGCACTCGCCAGCCATGAGCCCTGCGTCTAGTGCCCTCCCAAGGGGAGTGGCCTACGGAATCAGGCTGAAACCAGCTCTCCGATATCCCCCGAGGGGTCCCGGATTGTGAGAGGGCGCAGGCCAGGGTGAGGGACCCCACCGGTGCACGATCAGGCCAGGGAGGAACCGTAAGGCTCCTCCAGGGCATGTTCGGCTCATCTCAGTCCTGATCGGCCGGACCCCAGCAGCAAGCTAACCTACCAGTTGGAGCATCTGTCCCCTGGTGGTCAGTGCACGTCATAGCAACTGGTC
>NW_005353838.1:4743010-4812694 GCF_000412655.1 Myotis brandtii | reverse complement strand
AATTTGCATAAGGATATGCTGATTAGCCAATGGGAAGGGTAGCAGTCGTACGCTAATTACCATGTTTCTCTTTTATTAGTGTAGATTCTCACAGAGCTCAATGGATTTTCCAAACACCCACCTCAAGAAACAGAATATTACCAGTAACCCAGAAAGTTTTCATGTTCCGACCCAATTACCATACTTCCCCCAATCCTTCAGGCCCCATAATGAGCAACCATTGTTCTTCTGGCTTCTGACCCCATAGGTTGGTTTTGTCAGAGCAGTTTGGTTCTGGTTCTGACCATTTCTCATTCACTCTTGTGACAAAATCAGAGTACCCATTAAATAGAGCAAGTCAGGAAACTATGGTCACAGGTCAAATCCAGCCCACTGCCTGTTTTTATAAGTCAAGCATTATTGGGACATAGACATACTCATTTATTTACATATTTTCTATGACTGCTTTTGAGCTATGTTTACAGAGCTGAATAGTGGCGACAGAGACCATATGTAGCCCACAATGACTACTCACTAACTGGCCCTTTGAAGGAAATGTTTGCCAACGCCTGAGATGCAATTTTCAGGATAGATTGGTCAGCTGTCCCAACGCTCCCTAGGGAAAGATATTTACATTCCTCTGTGCAAGCCAAGCTAGTGAAAATCACTAATCCCACTGGTAGTTAACTATCGTTCTAGTGGCTTCAGTCTACAATTGAGGCTAAAGTTTGAAGAGAAGGTAGCTGTGGAGCCTTAGCTACTGACAATGCCCTCCCTAGCTGCCCTTACCCAGTGAAGGGGCAGTGCTGCGTCTTATCATCTAGCATCAGTTGCTATTCCCTTAGAGCTTGCTCTCATTTCTTACACCTAAGCTTGAACGTGTCCTGGAGAGTGGACAAGAAAGAAGAGTACCTGCCCCACAATGGAGCTGTTCTATTTTTATGAGCTTCCAGTCATGCAGTCCAGAGTAGGATATGGCCCGGGAGTTGGATTTGAGGGTGCATACCAGTGGCAGTTCTGCTTACAGATCAGCCAACATTGCATTCCTTTCAGGAGCTCTGTCATTCTGTTTCTGAGGAAGTATAATTTTGCTTCTTTGCCAGCAGCTGCACAGACATATTTTCCACATTACTCAAGCTTCTGCTAGTGGCCACCTGGATGTGACAGAAAGAGTCAAGCCTAAACCGAATTAAAAGTTATCAGTCATCTTAATTCATTTCCAGCAAATTAAAAATTATACACAGTATATTTCATTTGATCATTTAAAAAACCAAGGATTTTTTTTTCACACTCTTGAATATTTCTGTTTAGAACATAAATAGATGAGCAGTGCTGATAATGTTCCTTTGCAGTGCTCTGCACGTGGCTGCCTATTTTGGCCTATTTATGTTAACAATGAACTTGAGTGAAGCTAATGAGAAGGTTATTTTAGGGCCCTGGAAACCGCAGTAAAGGAAAATGACAGTTCCCACAGAATCATAGTGTGACTGAAATAGAAAGGTGGTGACTGGGCTCTCTCTGTAGAAGCAGGAAAAGCAGGCTTGAGAGGACTGATGATACTGCTTTGAAGCATTTGGTGTGTGCTTATTAGCATGTCCAGTCTCTTTCTGAGCAAGTTTTCTGGCTGTCGTGGAGACACAGAACAAAAGATTCCATTGTAAAATGACTCAAAGTGATCGAGGTTTCTGATGCATCCTGTCTGCGTCCCCCCTGTAACACTCCTCAGCGCGGTGGACTTCAAACATGTCAGGGAGCCAGGAGAGGAACACACAGTGAGGGTGACCGGTGCATCACACTTAGGCAAGGTTGCACGTGGCAGAGAAAGAACACTTTTGCTCCGAGAAGCTGTTGAGTGACAGGACATTGCAGTGAGAGTAAAAGCCTACCTAGCCACCCAGTCCGGTCTCTGCCAGAGATCATAGAGCTGCTGGTCTGCGGAAGCTCGTCTGGTGAGGCTTCCAATCTGGTATTTAATGTCTCCAGTGAATATGGGTCAAGGTGAATAGATCCCTTTAAAAGCTCTCCTGGCCCAAACTTTGTGAAAACCCAAAGGAAGCTCTGACCCAGATCTCCCAGTGCCTCTGTTAACCATCATCCCTTCTTACCTAGGAGAGTCCTAAGTCTTTGAAAGAGCCAGTTTTCTCCCATCACAAAGTATCCCCTTTGCAGATGGTTATACAGCATGAGCTTATCTTACTTATTTTAATGTCACTGGCAGGAACTGCTGCTAGTTGGTCTCCGACTCTGGCCACCTCTCCAGCACATTTCTTTTCTTCTTTTTTTAAAATATATTTTTATTGATTTCAGAGAAGAAGGGAAGAGAGAGATAGAAACTTCAATGATGAGAGAGAATCATTGATTGGCTGCCTCCTACACGCCCCACACTGGGGATTGAACCCACAATCTGGGCATGTACCCTGACCTCCTGGTTCCTAGGTCGACGCTCAACCACTGAGCCACGCTGGCTGGGCTCCAGCACATTTCTCTGTGTGTGTCAGTCTGAACTGTCATTCCCATGTCCAGTTTCTCACCTATTGTCTCACCTATTGTCTTAGCTGTTGGTGAGAATTGAAGTCAGGAAACATCCTCACAATTCTGAAAATAAGGACTTATCCATCACAGATGACAGTCATTTTTTGCTGTGAGATGGTTGACATTTTGTTTTTGTGATTAGAATGTATAGCATCCAGGCTCTTCTTAGCAATATTTCTTTCAATTAGATGCCCAGATTAATGATTTTTAATTCCACATATCCTTTGTTAAATTCTTTTAAATTTTATTATAGACCATATTTCTTTTAAAAGAAGGTTAATTTGAGAAATGAGAAAGATTCATTTGACAGTTTTTGAGTTAACGTGATTATCCTGTATAATAAAAGGCTAATATGCAAATAGACCGAACAACCAGTTGTTATGACATATGCTGACCACCAGGGGGCACGCATGGAACATGGTGGATGTTGGCAGCAGGTGGCACAGTGCTACATAGTGGGCATCAGCTATGGTGGGATGGTGGAATAGGTGAGCAGGGGCACCAGACCAAGGCGGGGCACCAGTCGCTGTCATCGGGGTGAACCTCTGGTGGTTACTGAAAATTCTTTGTTCCCACATGCTGCGGTCCCGCCCAGAGCTTGCACCTGCTGCCGGCGCCAGCCCTGCTTGCACCTGCTGTTGGCGCCATCAGCAGGTGCAAGCAGTGGCTGCTGGCCCTGATTGACCCTGAGGGCTTCCCCACCTCCCCCTGCTCCTGAGAGGCTATCAGGGCAGGCAGCCACCACTTGTACCCGCTGCCAGTGGCGGCCCCACTCGCATCCGCTGCCGGCACCAGCCCCAGTAGCTCTGCGCCGTCAGTGGGTGTGAGCAGGGCTGGCACTGTCAGTGCATGGGAGTGGCAGGAGTGGGGCTGCCGGCAGAGAGGGCCAGCGGCAGCGGCTGGAGCTGGGCTGCCGGCAGACAGCGGACCGGGGGCTGTGGTGGGAGGGGCTGGGCAGGGGTACGGAGGATGGGCCAAGACCCACCCCTGTGCCCACCGCAGCCTCGTGGCCCACAGTTCCTTTCAAGGTGCATGAATTCATGCACTGGGCCCCTAGTATTTTACAATTTTCTAAAAACATCTCCAGTGTATTATATCTCAGCTAGCTATTTAGCAAATGTAATGGGTTTTTAAAACTTAGTAACAAAAGCAGCTGTGCTTTTACTCTAAAACAGCGGTTCTCAACCTGTGGGTCGAGACCCCTTTGGGGGTCAAATGACCCTTTCACAGGGGTCGCCTAAGACCATCGGAAAACACATACCTGTGGGTCGCGACCCCTTTGGCGGTTGAACGACCCTTTCACAGGGGTCGCCTAAGACCATCCTGCATATCAGATATTGACACTACGATTTATAACAGTAGCAACATTACAGTTATGAAGTAGCAACGAAAATAATTTTATGGTTGGGGGCCACCACAACATGAGGAACTGTATTAAAGGGTCGCAGCATTAGGAAGGTTGAGAACCACTGCTCTAAAATATCCTTATAAATAACTACCTAGCTAGGATGAGTTATCTATGTCAAGCCAAATAGTAAAAGAATCCCGCTATACCTTACCTTGAATAACTTTCCATTTGAGAGTATCCTATGTGGAAAAAAAAAAAAGCAGCTAAAAGTTTTTTGTGCTGATAAATTTAGGGTATTGTTTATAAGTCAGCTTTAATTTAAAATTTCATGCAGTGCTCTCAGAAATGTACTTTCATTTCATAACTTTAAGAGTTTTCTTTTATTAGACAATGGTGAACTTTATCAGTGACATGTGGAAATTACCAACTTTGAGAGCTCAGATATTTGCGTAATTGATGTGCAAAAGTAACTTTAAATTGCTTTTTGTTACACTGCAGCTTAGAATAAATTTTCATAATTCATATTAATCATATCATATATGTCAGATACATAAATGGTTTAATTCATTTTCTTAGTTATGATATTCAGTGTGATTCAGAGTGAATTCTGAATACTTAAGTATTATTAGTGTGTCATATTCCTCCTTCCCCTCAGCAGTACTGAATTTAATAGGTGAATAATTGAGAAGATGCTTCATTTGGCTGTGTTTAAACAGATCACTATATCCTTTTTATTGCCATTGGCATAGAACAATTAATTCTGAGTTGGCAATCTAGGAATGTGAAAGGAAAAAATGCGCCTCCAAGAAAAATTGATCATTAATATACCTATTTAGAAGGTCAGTTGGGCCAGATAAAGACGGCAGATTTCGCTTCACTATATTCTTTTATCATTATTGGCCTGAACTTGAGGTAAGTTAACAGCAGGTTGAAACTAAGCGTTTCACTCATGGTCAAGAAAGTAGCTGTTCCAAATCCCCTGTTATCACAGGTACTCTTGCAGTTCAGGAAATTAAATCATATGCTGAAGGTGTTTATGTTGTCTCATAACCATAATTATGAGTTTGATTGAGCTCCCATGAGGTCTTAGAAGCTGTCACGCATTACTGTGGAGTTGCCAGGATTGATTGGAGATACTACTAAAAACACAACTTCAAAAAGCAAAAAAAAAAAAAAAAAAAGGAAAGAGTTCCAGCCCATTAACCTTTCCCCATCCTATCCTAAGAGCTGTTTCTGTTTTGTTTCTATGCCACAAACCCATCTATTCTCATAGAGCATTTAATGTTGCCATTGCTCACCCTAATTTCATCATATAATTTTGCATACATAATTGATATTTTATATAATTTAAATAGAGTTTAATTCTGTATTTCTGACCTGTTTTTATGAAGGTTTACTCCAATCAGCATTATTTTTACAACTTAGTTATACTGATTATAAGTCATGCTGAGGTTTTCATTTTAACTTGGTGTTTCATAATGAGAAGAAAGTACAGAATTAGAAAAAACAGATTAATTTGCAACAGCATGGATGGACACAGTGGGTATTATGCTAAGTGAAATAAACCAGACAAAGACAAATACCATATGATATCACTTATATGAGGAATCTAAAGAACAAAGTAAACAAATAAACAAAATTGAAACAGACTTACACATACAGAAAACAAACTGATGGAGGCCAGAGGGGTGGGGTGCAGTGGGTTAGGGTGAAATAAAATAATGGGATTAAAAAGTGCACATTGATAGCTTCGGAATAGTCACAGGGATGTAAGGTAAAGCATAGGTAATAGAGTACACGATATTGTACTAACTATCTGTGGTGCCAGGTGGGCACTTGAATTATCAGAGGGAACACTTTGAAACCTACATGAATGTCCATCCACTATGCTGTACACCTGAAACTAATACAAAATAGTGTTGAACACAAAAATAAAAAAATAAAGTATCAGCAGAAACCTGGAAAGAAAAAAGAAAAACAGATTATTTTCAGAGGTATTTTGGAGGGGCTACTATTGATTTTCTGTTAGGAAGGCAGTGTAGTGTAATGGTGTTAAGAGTATGAGCTTTAAAGTTTGATAGACTTAGTCCAAGTCCAGGCTCTGGTGGACCTTGGGAAATTTTTTTTATCTCTTCTGACCTTGAATTTCTTCGTAATTTGGAATAATACGTCTATTTGTTATTAAGATTAAATGGGAAGAAAAAGCCAAGTAAAGTATTTGACATAGTGCCTAGCACATAATCAATACTTAGTATGTGTAATTGTTGTTATTTTTAATGATGTTGTTATTGGTATAATGATTTATGTCATTGTTTGGGGTTCTTTTCCTCATAATTTTGAAAATTAGGAAATACTTGAAAAAGGCTTGAAAGTATATACACAGACCTTGACCATCTTCTTCTAATAGTTAGTATTCAGATCCTTTCTAAAGATTTCCTAGGCCAGGGCTGAATTTAGATGCTTGATATATTTGGTACATGAATCAGATTCCAGTCATCTACTGCAGATTCATTTTCTTTATAAATTGTAGAAATTAAAATAGTAATACAGGCTCGTTTTTATGACAGCAGTCTTATCCAAGATTTTGTAGTTTGTAGAACCGATCATGTCTAATATTCTCCATAAGTTCGTGGGGTTTAATAGGAAAGTACATAGACTTTTTAGAGCTTGAACATGGAGTATATTCAACCTCTCATCAAATGAGGAAACTGTGTAGGCAACTTGAAGGAAGAATCAGCTAAGATTCTTTATCTTTGTGTAAGATGTAGACAAAACTGCAAAAGAAAGAACTACGTAATAACCACTAAATTGTTAGCATCACTCCAAATTTTCACCAGATTTTGATAAATGAATGTAAAATAATTTTTTGAGTTGCAGTCAGTGTAGACGATCCTATGTGAATGTTTTCTCTTATTATTATCCTTTTCATTTTCATTGCTATGTAAGGTTACTCTGTTTTGACCTGCATGAATTGCTTGGTCATGGTTTGTTGGGTATTTGAGTTATTTCCCAGTTTTTCCTCTTACAAATAGCACTGCTATGAATATCTTTACTTTCAAGTTACTCCCTAGGTGTCTACCTCCCTACCACCAATTAATTCCTAGGGGAATAGTCTGCAAATTAATCACGGTGTACTATTATATTCTATTTACTGATAGTTAGGTTCAAAATCACTTCACAAGTAGCTTGGTATTGGAAACGCAGATACTAGAGATTTGACTAAATGTAGGTCTTGTTAGGTGGTTGCTTTTTATTAAGCAGAAAAACCTTCTACCAGCATAGAGTGAGTTACAAAGAAGATTTTTTTCTTTTTTGGTGCCTTTGACCAGAATCGAACCTGGGACCCTTCAGTCTGCAGACTGACGCTCTATCCACTGAGCCAAACCAGTCAGGGCACAAAGAAGATTTTTAAGATAAAAGGAAGAAGACAAGATGCAAGAAGACCCTGCGGAAATTAGACAGTTTCCTAATTCCTCCTGAGTCTGATTTGCAGAATGTTGTTTTGTTTTCTTTGTATACACTCCAATTTTTAAAAGTAGAGATAGGACTATTGTAAAGATAAAATGTAGCATGTTTAGATTAATCATAAATAGGCTTCCTTCCATTAGTGTGGATGTGAGCATGTCTTGGACTTCAACATCACATAATTCTTTTGTTACAGAGATCTGCTTTCATTTCTCAGGCCTTAAATACAGATGGGAGTTTCTGTCTTTATAGCATTCCTGCTGCCAGATACAGTTCAGGCTTGATGGGAAGAAAGTCTGTGGCCAAATGGGTGGAGATCCATGGTGCAAGGCCATAAAGATAAAAATGGAAAGAAAATAAAAACTATAAGGGCTTCAGGCCAGGCCTCTGTAACAAAGACAAACCTCACTATAGGCACTGCTTGTTCTAAGGGCAGGGGCTTCTTTAAAACTATGGAAAAATTGAGTCTGTTATTTTTATTTTTAGCTTAGTTTAATTTATTTTTGGTATATAGTAATTTCACAGATTAAAATTCAAATGAAAATTCTCAAACCACTAAGTTCCTCTCTTTTGAGGCAACCAGTATTACTAATTAAAGATTATCCTTCCAGAGCTATTCTGTACATATATATAAGTATATATGTATATATACATGCATGTATGTTTCTGTGTATGCACACACATGTATTCTTTTTCTCTTTTTTTTTTTCTAACCAACGGTTGCATGCTAACATATTGTTCTACACTTTGCTTTTTCACCCAACATTGAATCTTGGAAATTATTCCAAATCAATAGGTTTTTTATTCTTTGGTAGCACTTTTAAAATATCATGTGTCTACATTGGGTGAAAATAATTCTTAACCCATGGATTAGGCCTAGGGAGTAGGCCTGGTACATAATAGTATCCAAGAAAAGTTTGTTGAATGAATGGGGGAGGGAGAGAAGAAGTATATTAGTTTATTAATTTAAGGTACGGATAGAAAGAGGCAGAAAGCTAAGAATTCCCTAAAATTTTAAGACTCTTGACCAAACCCTGACCCTGGGATCCAGTGAAATCTAAGGTATGATATCACAAAATGCATATCTTTTAGAAAGGCATCAGAAGTTCTCTTTAAGGCTTCATATTAGGAGATGTCAGTAAGAAGAGATGCCTCTGGAGGTGGGGGAAGAATGGAGTTATGAGATGGCTCCTAGACTCCAGGAGTCAGCCCGATTCTGCTGTGATGGAACTCTAGGCCCTGGAATAACTGGGCTCATCTATTCTGTGCTGTCTTTCTTCCCATGCAAAACAGAGGGGTCAGAGTAGATTATTTCAATGGACCATTCTATCTCTAAGATTTTGTCATTTATAATACCATCTGATTACCAATTTACATAGATATCATGTTGAAACTGCTTTCACACAAATAAAAAATAAGATGTTCTTTCTCTAAAATAATAAAGAGCCTTATAGGTTAGTAGAGGCCCAGTGCACAAATTTGTGCACGGGTGGGGTCCCTCCCAGGCGATCGGGGCCAGCTGGAAGGAGGGACTGTGGGAGGTTGGCCGGCTGCGGGAGGTTGGCTGTGGAAGCTCACTGACCACCAGGGGGCAGCTCTGCATTGAGCATCTTCCCCCAGGTGGTCAGTGCGTGTGATAGCTACCAGCGGGTCATCCAGTCTCCCTGCATTGAGCATCTTCCCCCAGGTGGTCAGTGCGCGTGATAGCTACCAGCGGGTCATCCAGTCGTCTGGTCCTAATGGTTGCTTAGGTTTTTATATATATAGACTAGAGGCCCGATGTACGAAATTTGTGCATGGGAATGAGGGGGTGTCCCTCAGCCCGGCCTGGTCCCTGGGCCTGGCCAGCGATCAGGGCCTATCGGGGCTTGCCTTCCCCCAGCTGCCAGCAGCTGGCCTGGTCCCCGCCACTGCCACTGCTTGCCATCTGTGCGGCACTGCGCAGGCGACAGGCATGGGGTGCAATCACTTGGCTGGCGTGGGCCTCCCTCTGTGGGGCAATCACTGGCCAGCCCCACATACCCGCCACAGCTTCACTGGCTGGTGGCCTGGGCCTCCCTCTGTGGGGTGATCGATCGCAGGGCCCCCAGATTGATTGCCCTGCAGAGGGAGGCCCCACCCACCAGCCGCAACACCACCAGCCCAGGGGCCTGGGCCTCCCTCTGTGGCTGCCAGCCAGGTGGCCCGCCCACCTTCCGCAGCACCACCAGCGCCACCAGCCAGGTAGCCTGGGCCTCCCTCTGTGGGGTGATCGTGGGGTGATGGTGGGGCCCCCTGACCAATCGCATTGCACCCGCCTTGGCTGGCCTGGCGCCAGTGCATGTCATAGTGTGGTCGTCTGGAAGGTCAAGCGGACGGTCATTCTGCTGTTCAGTTGATTTGCATATTATGCTTTTATTATTATAGATTGGTAAAACTGTGATTATTAAGATTCCAAGATTACACTGTAGAAAGCAGTTTGCAATGATTATATTCCTCACAAAAACTTACTGGCCAAACTATTGAGACGGAAGCAGATGAACTGTATACCCCACACACTGACACATTTTCAGAGAATCAATACTCTGTAGTTTTAACCTGTAAGAGTTAAAAAATATCAAATAATTATAATGTTAAAGTTATTCAATACTAATTATACTTGTTATAAATGACAAATAATATGTAATACATTTAACAGATTTAACTATTAAACATATTTAGTTATTAAGATAACTAATAATTAATGTAAATCATAGTTAAGTAATTTTTTTCTTCTTTATTTTAGTTAAGTATGAGAGGGAAGCTAATAAATACTGGGACACATTTTACAAGATTCATAAGAATAAGTTTTTCAAGGACCGTAATTGGCTGCTGAGGGAATTTCCTGAAATTCTTCCACTTGATCAGAAAACTGAAGAGGAGGCAAAAGAATTATCATGGGATTATGTAAAAACTAATGCTGCAAATTGTTTCTCAAGAAAGCACTGTCCTATTGTGCCTGAAGAAAAGAATTATTATCAGAAAAGTTCTGATTCATCAGATGGTCAAAGCAAAGCAGAATCTGATTTTGCCAACCTCCACTCTGAAGAGCACAGAAAAGGACCTCTGGAGGCGGACCTCTTTCCTGGTAGCAAAGCCACTTTCAGAATCCTAGAGGTACTGCATTGCAGGGCCAGCATGGGGCGTGGCAATCATTTTAAATGTACATTCCATATTACTTTATTAACTATCCAGATTTTTTTAAGGGGAAAATGATTGTGATTTAAAATTTTTAAAAATTTATCTTTTCATTTCCAGCTTGAGAGCAGTTTTAAATACCAGTAAAGTTTTGGCCTTAATTTCTATCTCTTATTGTTATTATTTATTTTCAGGTGAAACAGAAATGTGAAATATAATTTGCTAATCTGGTGTATAGGCCTTGATTTTCTACTTTTAAGAATATACAGTTTCCTTCTGATTATAAAGGTAGAATATATTAATTACAGAGAATTTGCTAAAGAGTAGATAAGAGAGGGATAAGGACACATATGTAATACCTTAATCAATAAAGAAATTTAAAAAATAAAAAAGAGTAGATAAGAGAAATAAAATTATAATCCTCCTGTTAACATTTTACTGACATTTTCTCCTTTTGTTTATACTGTTTTATATAGTTGAGCTATACTATAGCTGTATTTTGGGGTCTTGCTTTGTTTCTATTTAACATTATATCATAAGCTGTTTTCCCTATCTTTAAAATTTTTCTATAAACATTTTCATAGCTACAAAATATTTTACTATATGGAGTACTATAATTCTACTTATCTTTTTTCACACTACTAAGTGTTTAAATTGTTTTCAGGTTTCTACAACAAACATCTTTGGAAATAGACTTTTCTTTATTTTCTTTTATTATCTTGGATTAGGTTTACTAGTTCATAGTTTATTAAAATGTTTAATACTCTTAAGATATATTGCCAAATTGCTTCCTAAGAAGTTGTACTAATACCAGTTCATGGCACTGTGTGTCTATTTCATCACATCCTCATTGATTAGAATTTCTTATTTTCATGCTTTCTGCTTTATAAGACAAAAAAATACCTTATTTAATTTGCATTTCTTTGATTATTAAATAGGTCATATAGTTCTTCAAATGCTTAGAAGCCATTTGTACTTCTTTTGTGTTCTTTTTATTTTCTTTGCTTATTTACCTATAGGTTTTATTTGTTTGTTTATTTTTAATGAGCTCTGCCCTTTATCATATTTATTGCAAATGGGTTTTGTTTTGTTTTTCCACAGTGTTTTGGTCATCTTTTAACTCAGTTTATTTAGGTTTTGGTGTATAAAAACTTTAAATGTTTCCATAGTTAAATTTCTTAGTATTATTTTTGTGCTTTATTCCATTGCTTTTGAGTTTAGAAAACTCTCTTATTCCTGGAGGTCCAGTAAATATCTTCTCGTTTTGTTTTGTTTTGTTTTGTTTTGTTTTTTAATTAAAAACCCAACATTGGTGAGAAAAATTCCACCTTGCTTTCATGATATTTGTTTGTTCTTTTGATTTTAGGTTGGCTGTGGTGCTGGAAATAGTGTTTTTCCAATTCTGAACACTTTGCAGTGAGTTCACTCCTATAAATTTTTATATATGTATGGGGATATTGAGAAATTCTGGGGAAATGTTATCACGTATATGCCAGTAGTGTTCTTGTTCCCATATAAAAAATGACTAAGGCAAATTTCAAAAGCAGTGCCTTGGTCTTAGAGCCTAATTTCAAGTTTACTCTGAAAATAGTATTTCACAGCCATGGGTTGTCCACCATGCATTGAAGTATTTTTTTAAGCTTGTTTGTGTGGATGAGAGAGTAAGAAAAGAGCAAGAGAGTTGATCCTTCCACTGAGCTGTGAATTGCTCCTCGAGGCTACATAGGTGTCATTTTACACACAGAGACTTGAGTTTAAAACTTATGCCTTTAATCCTCATTTTATTTTGTCATTACTACCAGAGCCACTCCCAGGATAAAACCTTTGGATGTCAAATGATTGTCTCTAGACTTGTTTGGAGGTAACAGCAACTAACCTTAAGACTAAAAGAAGTGGATGATAAGGACTGAGATGTTTTCCTGGCTGGTCCTTCCCTATTCCCCACCTCACCTCTATGTTTTACTATTTCCATGACAAAGAAGACACACCCTCCAACATTCTTTACCACCTTTTACATGTGGCTAGTCTGCCAAGTTACTTTTTTAATTTTTTCACATTTACACAATGGCTTTTCCATTCTTTTTCCATTATAAAGTCAACATAAGCACATTCCAGAACATTTCCATTAGAGGAAACGGGGCTTGGGGGTGAGGGTCGGGGTGGGTTACCCATAATCCTCATTATCCTAACATAGCTACTGACAGAATTTTTGTTGTAATTCTTTTCAATCTTTTCTCTATGCATATTTTTTAAATTTAACAATGCTATTTTTTTTAATTTTCATTATGAAAATGTAAAAGCATTCAGAAAAATAAAGAGTACACAATGAATCCCCACATACCCACCACCTGGATTCAACAATTATTAATATAATGCCAATATTATGACACTTTATCTTTAAATATGACATGTCTTATTATGTAAGAAAACCAGGGCATTTTCCAGTACTATTATAAACCTAACATAATGAATAGTAATCCCCTAATAGCATCAAATCACCAGTTAAAGTGGCCAAGGAGAAGTGATGCTGGCAGATTTGCAGTTCTGAATGGCCTTTCTCTCTTTGTACTTATTTCCTTTGTTTTCCCTTTTCCAATATCTGGGCTGAAATTTCCTGTTCTTTTATAGCACATAGCCAGGTTCCTTCACTTCAGTGATCTCCAAGCTTATAATACACATAAATCTACTGCATTGGCAGTCGATTATGTGTTACTTTATGACTCATCTCAAGGTATTATTTAGCATGTCATTTCTTTATGTCTTCTCTCTCCAACCACTGTTTATATTCCTTGGGGGAGAGAGCATATTTTATTTACCCTAATCTGATTTTCCAGATAGCCTAACAGTACAATATAGATAGGTTGAGCTCAGTACATATTGATTCATTAATATCTCGGATTCCCCTCTTGTTAGTTGTATTTTTCCCTTTCCGCTTCTCCCTTCAACTGATAATTGCAAGCTCTTGCCTCCTCAACTCTTTGGCTCTTCTCATCTTGTATCTTTATTTTGCCTTGTATCCATATTTTAGAAATCACTGTAGCTCAGTAATCTGAGCTAATGAATGCATCTTTAAAAGGCAACCACTGATTAACTTTCCATTAGACTTCTTTTTCCCCACCTAAGAAATTATGTTTTATTACTTTTTTGAGAGTATAGGGTTAATGTTTTACATTTTCAGAATATTTTACTATAATTAGACCTTTGGAATTGAGAAGTCATATCATTCTCCAAGGATCGTTTATTTCTTAAGCCCCTGCCAAGAGAGTGCTTGGTGGAGTGGCAGTAGCAGTGATATTACACCTACTTGCTGGGAGAAGGGCCAGGGCAGTCAGCTGATTTCACAGAAATGCTCTGGAAAGTCAGTGAGTGGTCACAAGACCTTAACGTTGGCTGCTGATGCAGTGGGAATTCAGTCTCAGAGGTCATGCTGCCACCCTGGCAGGACACGTGGCGAACGGCCCATGCTCTCCTTTAGCAACTAGACCATTCTGTATCGTGTGGATGTTTAGTAACTACTGCCCAAAGGTAGACTGCATTCCCTTCATAATGAGCTAGACATGCCAGTGTCCAGAGAAGCATTTTGAGTTAAATGGACATTTTTACAGAACCCTGTTAAGTTCTTAAGTTTTTAAGTTCCTGGAAGGCACAGGGAGATCTTCCTTTAAAAATATGGTAATGATAATAAATAATAGCAACAGCAGTAACTTAATAATGACTAACATTTATTAGGTGCTTACTCTGAATTAGACACCTTTCTAGAAACTGCACTTACACGAACCCATCAATCTTTACAACCACTTTAGATGCCGTATTTGTCTCTGTTTCAAAGATGAGAAAACAGTTACTGAGAGATGATTTAGTACCAGTTAACTTTTCATAACCAAATTCTATTCATCCAACTTGAACTTATTTGGACAGATCTTAAACCAAGTGTCAATCCCTAGTGCCACAAAACAAATGACTGACTATGCGTGACTATAGTGTTCATCAATGGGTAGCATTTAAGAATATAATTTGAGCCTGGCTGGCGTGGCTCAGTGGTTGAGCGTTGACATATGAACCAGGAGGTCACAATTTAATTCCTAGTCGGGGCACATGCCCGGGTTATGGGCTCAATCCCACTAGAAATATCATTGATATTTCTATCTCTCTCTCCCTTTCCCTTCCTCTCTGAAATCAATAAAAATATATTGAGGGGGGAAAAAAAGACTACAATCTGAGCCTGGGTGATATTTTGCTAAATGCATATTTGTGTTTAGAGTCCATATTTATTTAAAAGTCCTCCTTGCTTGAAATGCTTCCTGAATCAAATTAGAAGTTCTTGTTGGCCTGCGGACTGAAGGGTCCCAGGTTCGATTCCGGTCAAGGGCACATGCCTGGGTTGTGGGCTCGATCCCCAGTGGGGGACGTGCAGGAGGCAGCCAATCAATGATTCTCACTCATCATTGATGTTTCTATCTCTCTTTCTTTCCTCTCCTCTCTGAAATCAACAAAAATATATTTTTTAAAAAAAGTTCTAATTATGTGCTTCAAGACCCACCTGAATATTCTACCTTATACCAGTTTGGGCTGTTGGGATCAATTCTGCTTCTTATCCCTGGTGTGTGACTCCCACCTCTAAACCCTTGTACTGTTTCCCCTTCTCCCCACTTAGCAATGCTATCCCCTCTTTCAAAATGTTTAAGACTGCCCTGGCCGGCATTGATCAGTGGTTAGAGCGTCACCAGCACACCAAAGGGTTGCAGGTTCAATCCCCAGCCCCAGTCAGGGTGCGCATGGGAGGCAACTAATCGATGAGTTTCTCTCACATTGATGTGTGCATGTCCCTCCCTCCCTTCCTCCCTCCCTCCCTGTCTCCCTCTCTAAAAAGCAATGGAAAAAAATATCCTAGGGTGAGGACTAACAACAACAACAACAAAAACTCCTAAGACTTAAACCTCCAGAAGTCTGCCCTGGCAACACCCCTTTAGTAGTTGTATAAAACCAGTTATGTCCCCACATAAGCTATAAAATCCACAACAGCCAGGACCATTATGATAATTAAAATTTAATGGCATACTGATCCCTTTCTGTGATTCTAACATGGAGTAAGTAACATGATGCAAGGATTATTTGATCCTAGCATATGAGAGATGATAAGGAAGGATACTGGCCCACAGAATTCAAAGTATACAGCTGCCCATTAACAACCATCGTCCAGCCATTGTTAAATGAATTTCAGATAAAGGCCAAATAGAACTTGTCTGAGTTCAGTGGAGGCCAATTAAAATTAGTCAAGATTTTCATGTGTCAACCTCTCCACCACACCACACCCCAGAAAAAAAAAACAAGCCTAAATTTATGTGCTTTATTTACATTTTGTAAATAAACCAACTGAGTCTTAAAGAAATTAAATCAAATTCACAAGTTAATAAGTGGCAAATCCAGGATTTAAACACAGGTCTATTTGATTCTAAAATCCATACTCTTCTTACACAACTTCATTACTACTTTGTACTCTAATGCTTGGTACATATATGAGTCTCAATAAAAGTTTGACAATAACTTGAAAAGATAACTAAGAATTAATATAGTAGTGTTTTAGTCTTTAGAAATTGTATTTACAAGCTGTGTGTGTGTGTGTGTGTGTGTGTGTGTGTGTGTGTGTGTTTCCGCCCCTTCACGGCATCAGAGGCCCACGAGCCAAATGAGTTGTACACACAGGAAGGGGAATGAAGCACCACTGAAGGGACACAGGGGCCTGTGTCCGGGTTGAAGGGTAGAAGTTGCCTAAGCTAATAGTAGCTATAGACCAGCGGTTCTCAACCTGTGGGTCGCGACCCCTTTGGGGGTCGAACGACCCTTTCACAGGAGTCGCCTAAGACCATCGAAAAACACATATATAATTACATATTGTTTACAGTAGCAAAATTACAGTTATGAAGTAGCAACGAAAATAATTTTATGGTTGGGGGTCACCACAACATGAGGAACTGTATTAAAGGGTCACGGCATTAGGAAGGTTGAGAACCACTGCTATAGACTGTGCTGCTAGGGGCTGATGTGAATGTTCCCCCACGTCCCGCGTGGTTCAGGGTTCAGGATCTGGAAGAGGGGCTGCACGCAAATGAAAGAGACGAGACAAGAAATAATTTGGAAATTGGGGGACCAGGCGAGAGCCCATCCCAAGAGGATGGGCTCCCTTGTGCTCAGGCCTTGCCATCCTCATATTCAGTTTGGGATACACCTATAGCCCTTAGGCAGGCAAGTTCCAGTAACAGATAAGACTATCCTATCAGTAAGGATTTACATGACTATCTGGTGGGGAAGTTGTTCAGCTACCATTGTCTCGACTAAACAGTGGGTGCATAGCCCTGACCTTTGCGAGGACTCAAAGGTCACCAGCCTTCCGGGTTCCTTGTCCACACCTCTCTGCTAGTGAAGACAATGGGCGGCTTCCCACAGGCTGAGAAGAAAGAGTGCCTGTGAGGGGCAGGAGGAGGCTGAAGCAATGCTGATGGATGACCTTGGAGGTTTTCCATGTGAGAGTGTGGTTTGAGGGGAGGTAGGCCTTAGTAATAGGTAGGCCTTAAAACCAGGACAGGAATATGAAATGAACCCTGTCATTAATAAGTGTTTGAGACAATGTTGGTTCAGAGGCAACAGGAGGGCCACCCACAAACCACTATTGAGAACAGTATCTACAAAGACGAAATGACAAGCCAAGTATCATCCAAAATTCTATTGAGGAAGTACTTATTAATTAGTTCAGACCTAGTTTTTTTCTTCTAGATTTAAGTACTTCTTTCATTTTCACAGGAATGCTCCAGAGTCCTTTCTTTATTGTTGTGATTTCGCCTCTGGAGCTGTGGAGCTAGTAAAGGTATGCCTTGGATTTTCTGTAAGGAGAGCCAGATACTAGTAAGAACCTGACTTATTTGCTGTGGAAGTGATTTGGGCCAGGGGAGGGAATGTTTCTGCATCAGATGTTATCTGTGGCCATTTTTAACTGAGCTTTTACTATTTCTGGGACTCATACCATCAACAGATGCCTAAGTTAGGACCCTAAAACAATAAAAGTTGTTTTGAATTTAACGTAGAGTTGAAGGGACTGGTACACCTAGAAAGGCCAACAGCTCCTACAAGGTGGTCTTGTTCATGTCTATAAAGCCTTACACACAGTGTGGCACATAGTAGGCATTCATTAAGTTAAAAAAAAAAATGGGGGGAGGGGCTTGTCTGAAGAGGCATATAATGCAAATCTAAAACATCCTAGGAGGTAAGGAAAACAGTGGGGAACCTGGGCTTATTTGACCAGCCCCCAAATGCTAGTGAACGTATCCTTAGCAAGAAGAGGCACTGTTAGGAAATGGAAAAGGAAAGGAAATTCTACAAACAAAAATGTATAGTAAACACACGGAACCTAATTTCCGATAATAGGAGTAATAATTATTCATTGTAGACATTTTCTAAAATATTGAAAAGCCTGAAGTGCACTTACAATTACACTTCCTAGAGCCCTAGGATAAATCAGTGTTATTAATATTTTTGTATGTATCCTTGTAGTGTTGTTTCTGTAGGTGAATTGTGTGAGTGTGTGTGAGTGTGTGTGTGTGTGTATGTGTGTGTGTGTGTGTGTGTGAGAGAGAGAGAGAGAGAGAGAGAGAGAGAGAGAGAGAGAGTGCTCTAATGCACCCTTTTTAATATAGCTCATGGAGGCCTGCACAAGCAATGGGGGAGAGCTGAGGAGCAGCCCTGTGCCTCTGAAATAGCCCCGGGGAGTCTTCCAGCAACGCTGCCTACGGACTCATAGGACTGCCCCACCCCACTTTTAAAATTAAAGAGGGATTGCAAAGAATATTTGTTATCAACTACAAGTGGTAGACTTAATTTTTATGGCTGCTTTTGAAATAAAATACTGAATCAGAAATAAGATGCATCCAAATGTATAGAGAAAGGCACTAGGGAGAAGTAAAAACATTGACCTTTTTACTTTAAGAAAAATACTGTAAGTCTGCTGACTACTTTTCCCCCCTTCTTTTTGTTTCTTTATCCTGACAGTCGCACCCATCCTACAGAGCAGCCCAGTGCTGTGCCTTTGTTCACGATGTTTGTGACGATGGCTTGCCCTACCCGTTCCCGGATGGGATCCTGGATGTCGTCCTCCTTGTCTTTGTGCTCTCGTCCATTCATCCTGACAGGTGAGTGAAGCGCAAAGGGTAAAGCACATGTGGAAGGCCCCTTTAGCAGCAGCAGTTTTTAGAACTATCAAAGCAAAAATGACAATTCTTGCATTTCTTATTTCGTGAACTACATTATGTATAATATGCAGCCTTTTAAATGCAGTTTTCCCTTTCTTCACACTTTTAGAAAGAAACTGGTCAGACTGCTTCATTAGTGAGCTTTCTGTCACTGTCAGAATGAAGGGTGCACACTCTGGCAAGACACATACCTATTAAAAGTGACAGTGCTTCAAGGAAATTACAAATTCAGAGCAGCCTAATAGACTCCCAGGAGGGAAATTGTACTTGGTGATCAGAAACAAACATCTTTGATTTAGCATCTTTCTGAACATTCGTGAAGGGGTGGGCTGTGAATCTATTTGGCTTCACACAGGTCTGTCCAGAGGCTTTAAAAATTTTGTTTTAAAGAAGCCCACTAGGGAGAAAAAAAAGAAGAAGAAGAAGGCCACTAGGGAATTAGGGGTTGTCAAGATTGTCAAGATCTGCCAGATTAACCTTGGACCTTTATAATCTAAGGTTGGCCTAGTGACATTATTTAAATATTTATGACTTAAT
Source organism: Myotis brandtii (assembly GCF_000412655.1). Classification (NCBI taxonomy): domain Eukaryota; kingdom Metazoa; phylum Chordata; class Mammalia; order Chiroptera; family Vespertilionidae; genus Myotis; species Myotis brandtii. The sequence goes on along the minus strand of NW_005353838.1, from coordinate 4,793,437 downwards.
TTTTTTGTTCACACGTGATGTTTTGTTGGTGGTGGTTTTTTTTTGTTAATCCTCACCTGAGGATATTTTTCCATTGATCTTTAGAGAGAGAGAGAGAGAGAGAGAGAGAGAGAGAGAGAGAGAAACGTTGATGTAAGAGAGACACATCGATTGGTTGCTTCTTGCACACACCCTGACCAGGACTAAGGATTGAGCCTGCAACCAAGGTATGTGCCCTTGACTGGAATCAAACCTGAGACTCTTCAGTCCGTGGGCTGATGCTCTATCCACTGAGCAAAACTGGGTAGGACCACACACAATGTTTTGAAAGAGTAAACCTAGCGTTTCTCCAGAGAAGAAGCGTAGAGCTATTACCAGCAATTAAAGTGACCACTTTTCTTAAAATTCTGCCCTTTGTATCTATTCAGGCACATGTGTGGTTCAGGGGTTGTGCCTTCATAAGGTTTCTTAAACGTGGGCTTTCTACTGTGGTCGTAGACTCCTCCAGGAAGGAGCTCTGGGAGCGGGTACAGGCTTGGCATCGACCACTTTTTGTTTGATGAGTGTGACCCTTTCCCAAAGAGGCTGAGTTGCTATGTGCTTCTCTCTTTGCAACTACAAGGTCACTAGGACCCTTTACAGTTGTTACTTCTCGTTCAGAGATGGGCACTTGGATTACTTTGTGGAAAAACAAATTAGATTTCCAGGTAAATCTGAATGAAAGATACATTTGCACTTAGATACAGCAGGTTCCATTAGCTACTTTTTCCCCTCCCAGTTTCTATAACCTATTTCTTCCTGCTAATCTGTTTAGACCATTGGCATTATTCAGGTACTAGTAAAAAGATGTCGTCTACATGTTTTGTTCCATAGTTAAAAGGAAGAATAGTCAAAAGGATGGAGTAGGTGGATAGAGAACAAGATTTTCTATTTGACACCCATAACAGGAAATGTTTAAATTCCAAATAAGACCACAAAAGGACTATTTGAAATTAGTGTAGATGATGTATTTTCTCGTGATTTGAATAGAATGTTAAAGAGAAGGGAAAGCAGATGTCTTAGGAAGATTACTTTTATTGTATAGTATGTTTATTCTATTTATTTATTATAGAATAAATTCAGATGTATCACGTCAGTAGCCACTTTCTTATCTACATGGAAATGATCTAAAAATAAGGTCAATGAGTAGAAAGAGGGTCATAGAAAATGAAAAGGCAAGACAATATTTTTAGGGTCATTTAGGATTGTGGTAGTAGATTCAGTCCCAGGAAAGTTCTAGAAAAGTATTCTTGCCAGCCTGGAAAATCCATGCACAAATGAACAGCAAGTGGTTCAGCTAGACCTTGAGTCTGGGGGTCCCAGCTTAAATGGAAGGCTATATAAGAAGAGCTAGCTGTCCTTGCCATTAAAATGAAAGAAAGTATGTTTACCACAGACTCAAGCATAGAGTAGGCAGGCAATACTCATATTTAAAAACCTCTTCTTTTCCTTCTCTTCTTCCTTCACACAGAGGATAGCAGAGTTGGCGCAAGTAGGGTAAAGGAAGAAAAGGGGCTTTCTCCCCTCTCGTCTTGTCCATCTCACTGCCAGCCACTCCTGCCTGCAGCTCTCATTGGCCCTGGAACTGTATTATGAGCCAAGACGGGGTGATCAAGAAATGAGCTACCACCATTGCCTTTACCCACAACCCCTGACATGAAAGGATAGTTGGGAAGAAAAGATTTGCAGACGGAAGTGGCTACATTTTGAAGTACAGTTGACCCTTGAACAAGGCAGGGATTAGGGGTGCTGTCCCCTTGCGCAGTTGAAAATCTGCATATAACTTTTGACTCCCTAAAAACTTAACTACTAATAGCCTGCTGTTGACTAGAAACCTTAACAATAACATAAACAGTCAATTAACATACCTTCTGGATTTTATAGGCATTATATACCGTATTCTTACAATAAAGTAAGCTGGTAAAAAGAAAATATTGTTAAGAAAATCATAAGAAAGGAAAAATACATTTACAGTACTGTGCTGTCTTTATTGATACCGTAATTTTATGTCATCTGTTTATAAGCTAGATTGTCTGTTGGTCCTACATCAGTATTATCTTACATGATGCAAAACACTGTAGATGTTATAGCACTAACACTAGATATCAAAAATGAAACGATATTGTGAAAAAGAAATTCATACTTATTTACAGGTATAATGATTCATGCATTGATAATGGGGAAGAAGCAATGTAATCGCTTTATGGCAGCATAAGGTAATCAATACGATTGCTTCACAGGAGTAAGGAAATCTCCAAAAAAGTTTCCAATATGTTTATTGGAAACAGTCCCTGTATAAATGGACCTGCACTAGTCAAACCCATGCTGCTCAGGAGTCAACTGTACGTGGCTCTTAGGTTTTCTGCATTTTTGTTTCATGCTTGCTTTAGTAATAATTGCAAAAGGAGACTTTTCTCTGTACATAAAACATATCCTGAAAGTGAGTTATTTTAAGGTTTAGATATAGTCATATTTAATTGCCAAAGCCTAAGAATATAAGCACAGTGTGGGAAAAAAACCTGTAATAAAATAAACAAGGAAAAATACTTTTCTTTTTCCCTTTTGTGTACTTATGTTCCAGTTTTTTAAAAGAGCTTTTGATCTAAGCATGCCAACTCTTTCTGTTATATTTCTCTTTTGTTTTCATAGTTATTTTCGTGTTCTCACTTCCTTTCGTGTATCTGCTTCCTTCATAACCTGGCACAGCTTTTCACCCCATTATTCCACTGAACAGTGTCTTAATTGGAAAGAATGTACAGATTATCTGATCCCAAGCCCTCACTTTTAAAACAAGAACATCTCAGAAGCTTTAAGTAGCGTGGATAAAGTATGGATTAGCACACCAGCTACAATTTACCACTCTCCTCCCAGGGCAGACATTTGTCACTGATTTTGTACTCTGATCATCATTCCCAATGAGCCCTGAGTTCTTCTCAATAGAGCTCTGTAGGCAGCCAATGTCAAACACTGGGCATTAATATAAGATCTGAAATCTTTGCCATCTCTCACCCATATTTACACATAAGTCCAAGAACACTTTACCAAAAGCATTAAGTCAAGAATAGTAACAAGGGGTCGTATTTGATGGGGAACAAGATTCGTAGAATAAATAATAAAAGAAAGAAAGTAAAGGCTTCCCAGTATTAAGCCGGGACTTGCAGCGTGAATAGAATTTAAATAGGCAGAGAGCAAGGAGAGAATTCTTTAAGGGGAAACCACATAAACAAAGAAAGGCATGGACTGCTCAGAGCCAAGCATGTACAGTTTGGCTGGAGTTGATGCTTCAGATTAGGAAGTAGTGGGAAAGAGACAGGAAAAATTAATTGAGCAAAGCAATGATTTCACAAAACCATCATTTTAAGCAGAATAAGTCATTAATAACCTGAAGGAATTGTTGACAGGGAGAATAATAAAACAGATTAGGAAGTTATTCTGTTTCTAGGCCTAAAGAGGTAGCAGTTTGTACCAAGGGAGTTCTAATGGGAAACAAAAGAGAAAAATATCAAAGATGTCATTAATAAAAGAAGTAGAAGATAGAACTTGATGACCAAATTTGGAGAGGATAGTGGAAGAGGAGAGACCTGCAAGGGTTAATGTTATCCTGAGGTGTTACACTTTGGTGAATGTCGGTACCTTTGAACTAAATAAAGAAACCAGGATAAAAGGAGCTACTTTGGAGGAAAGGTGATCTCTGTTTAGATATGCACAATTTGGGATTGCTCTGGCTTATTTTTTATCTTGCAAGAAAAATAGATCGACATCCGTTTCTGTCTGCCTTGGACCTACTTTAATTTGCTGGAATTATCAGAAAATATCTCTGTGGTTTGGTAGTTGAGCTTTGACTTCATCCATCAAGCTCTGGTCATTTGGGTGATTTCTTGATACTCTAGGCTTTTTAAATCTGATAATTTAGCAAGTTGGTGTCCTTTTTTCTTTCTATACAAAATATTTTTTGTCTTTGTTGCCCTTATTTTTGTGGTTTAAGTTTCTTGGGCCTTATCGAACTTTTCTTATTTTATCTTTAAGAAATTAAAATTTGGTATATGAAAGATTTCTGCAAACCGTATCTTGCTTTGTTTTCAAAGGATGCAAGGTGTTGTAAACCGATTGTCCAAGTTACTGAAACCTGGGGGGATGCTGTTATTTCGGGACTATGGAAGATATGATAAGACTCAGCTTCGTTTCAAAAGGGGTAATAGTATATTCAGTCTCAGATTATTTTCATGTGTTTCAAAGAATGCCTCATTTATATTTCATGTCAAGATTTTTTTTAAAAAAAGAAATACTAAGCTTCTCTTCTCATAATTTTTTTTTTTTTTCAGGGCACTGTTTATCTGAAAATTTTTATGTTCGAGGAGATGGTACCCGGGCATATTTCTTTACAAAAGGTATACTTATCTATAAGAAGAAATAATTAGCTGTAAAAAATATTTTTGGTTATTGTTTACAGAGAGAAAATTCAGAAGCTCTAAAAATGAGGCTTTCATGCTTGATTAAACATTGGATGTCTTCACACTTTGGTGACTGTACTATTCTACATAACAGCTTGAAAATGGCCTTTTTGCCTTCTAATCTTTCTCCAGTGGAAACTGCTTTAAATAATCACTTGTTCCATCCTTATGCCCAAATGAAGGGATAGTCTGTTCCATTTCGGAGGTACTGTTTGTCCAGATATGAAAAAACTTGATGGTAGGCCACAGCAGAGGCAGGAGTATGATTTTAAGAGTCCCTAGAAAATTACTTAGCTCTTGTCACTTTCTCATTTTAAAAAAGTATTGAAAATGAATCCTGTGCTCAAGGACTTTCCCCAAACTTATGTGAATGGTATTATAAAGTGTCATTTGGGATCTCTGCAAACCAATAAAAACTCAAACAGGGGGCACCTTTCAAAATATTGAAAGCTGTCACCAATAATGTTGTACATCTATGCTTGCTGTGCTAGCCTGTTTATACTTGGTGTGTTTGGGTGAAGTGGAAGAAACCCACTTAGTTTCACGTTCCCTTCATTGTTTTGTATTGAGTATTTGTTAGTAAAAATGAAATTTAGATGGTCAGTCATTTCATTTAATGTTCCATGTTTCTGACTGCCAGCTCCCCCTCCCCAGTCATATGTCACACATTTGATTGCTATTTTTGTCTCACAGGGGAAGTCCACAGTATGTTCTGCAAGGCTGGGTTAGACGAGAAGCAAAATCTGATTGATCGCCGCTTACAAGTTAATAGGAAAAAACAAGTGAAAATGCACCGAGTATGGGTTCAAGGCAAATTCCAGAAACCATTACACTTGACTCAAAAAAGCTCCACACCAGCATTTGCACTCCTTTCGCATAGCTGAACTCTGTGCCATGTTGAGGTGCAAACCAGAGGACCACACTATTCAAAGATTTATATAAATTTTATATTTATGAAAAGACAGAAGAAGAGAATGTATATATTCTGCTGTTTATTGTGGGCGAGCTCTTTGGTGTATTGTAAGCACGTGTAAGTGGTTTGGAAGAGTGCACCATAGCCTGTGTTTTCAAAACTTAATATGAGCAAGCTTGTTTGAATTTTGTAAGCATGCAATTTAATTACTGTCATAAGTCATGATTCTGAGAAGCCATGACCTTCCATTTTTCAGAAGAGGAGAAAATCACCTACGCTATTTATATATTAGTCAAACACAGTTTAACTCCCTCCTGTGTTATCTGGTAGCGGACAGGCAGCTCACCTTGTTTCCAGGGAAAATCACAAGCCCAAGACAAAGGTGTGTTGTTTTTATTGTTTTGTTGTCTGTTTTCCCAAAAACTTATTTTTTTTTAATTCAGAGACTAATGTCTGAAAGAGAATTTCAGTTTCTCTTTCCTTTTCTAAAATTGGGGAATTATGACCCATGCTAAAATTATTTTCAGACTATTAGGTGTTCAAATCATTTTAAGTTCTCCTTAAGACAACTATTTATATCCAAGAAAATTCTTAAATTGTAGCAATTAAAAATTTATTTACCACCTTGCCTCAAAAAGGATATAAGTCAGCTTGTGTACTGCACATTAATAGAATAGAATTTCTAAGATTGGTCTTTGATTTGTTACTAGGTACTTACAGAGTTTCTAAGATTGGGTTGTTGTTTTTTAATTATTTGTTACTAAGTACTTACATTGTGCTGAATTATCTGGAATAATACAATAAATAAAGACCCAGCCCTGTTTTCAGAGAGCATCAATATTATCTAGCTGGCAAAGCAAAACGTGCACATTGCAAGCCTCTAAATCAAGATTAAAGATAATATATGATCAAGTACTCAAGTAGGGAGCTTAACAGCTGGTGGACATTGATGAGGAGTCACAGAAATCTGGGAGAAATGGACAGTCTCTTCAAAGGACCACCATCGCAATAATTCAATCCCCACTATTTTTCCTTTTTTAATTTACTTAAAATTCAACTTCCTGGGAGAATGTGATTGGTCCAACTTAGGTCATGGATTACCTCTTAATAGGCTGGGGCAGGGCAGCTTCATTGATGGTGCCACCAGAATGTATAGAATGGAGGAAAGTTCCTCAAAGGAAAATCAAGACAATATTATTTTTTTTAATAATAGGGGAGGGATGCTGCCCAGTCACAAACAGGGTGTCACATGGTGATGGTCACAGTAGTAATAGTGGTTCTGAAAGATCTTTGTGGGAAGGAAGGGGGAAGAGTCAGGGTTCTGGGAGGGGGTCCTTGAATGTACGCTCTCAAGATGGTGAGAAAACGTATTTGGTGCAGGACATTCATGATGATGAATAGTGGAGAAAAGATAGGGAGAGGGTCATCTTATAGACAGACTAGAATGGAGGACACATCGGGGTCTAGTCCCCGGACTGGAGCCATCTGAGGTTGGTTGGTTTCTGTTTTATCCTAGTCATGGCATGTTATAAATGTATCTGGAGAGATTGGTTGAGGGATCATCTAAAGAATGGAATACAGAGATGAGGAGCAAGGAAGACCACAGAAAGGTTTTTGTACACACTTGCCTTGGTAGCAAGTCTTCAGAAATACAATATCCAGGTTTGTTTAAACATGCATGTCAGTAAATGTAAAAGTTAAAATTTGCCCGAGACTCTTAACTTGGTTGTCTTTCATAATTAAAGTGTACATTTACTAGCCAAGCTAGTAATGAAAGTATTACATACAACAAGGGGAGTTAGATAAGTTAATGTTGCTATGGGAACCCCAGCAGATCTTGTTTCTCAATTTCAAAATCATGGCCCAAGGTGGTTTTAAAAACAACAGAAGGTGAAATTATTCTCACATTCTCACACATGTAAATTGTACTGTCTCTCTCAGTCCTAAATAGCAGATTCAAGCCTGCCTCTTGACTGGCGCAGTAAAATTCAGCTTCGTGTCTTTCTATAGCGTATTACAGCATGTAGTTAACCTTTAGAAGCTTCAAAATAACAGCAACCGGATTTGGACTGTGAGACACAAACTGTCCTCTTTTGAGCTCTGTCTAGCATAGACCTCCTATTCCACATAATGTCTCAGTAGGGCCATTTCTACCAGTGTCTTAAGTTTGTTGGTCAGTCTTCTGACCTGAATCAACCCCCTATTTTGCCTCAAAAAGGATATAAGTCGGCTTGTGTATTGCTAGAAATGTAGATTTTTGGGCAGAGGAAGAAAAAAAGAGAAAGCCCTGATTTGGATTATTGCCTATAGGTATTAACAAAATCATGAAGTGTTACAAATGTTCCTGCTTGGGTATTAATTTAAGCTATTTGCTAATTGCATGAAATTTTTATTTTTCCCTTTAGACAGAGTTTGATATTTAAAAATCCATCTTCTGAAGGAGCTAGATTTTGAGAGGTCCATTTTCTTTTTCTTTTTTCCCATTTTCTTTCTAACAGAAAAAGATATGTTGTTTCATCTTCTTAGGCTACAGAAACAATGAAATATGCTATATTGAAAATGTACCTTCCATTTTTTTTCCATTTCTAAAAATTCACTTTTGAGCATTTTCCAAATGTAAAAATTCTCACACACGTGAAGAACTGTTTGAGAGGGTTGTGAGAAAAGCCAAGGTAACAGTTTCTATTTTTAAAAGTTTTGCATGCAGTGTGACACATTTGTCAGATTGAAACACCCAGTTAATGTTGATTTCTGAGAGCTTATTTGCTGTTTGTCTCAGTTCCATATGCTTTGTCTCTAAACTATGAACGCACTGAGGGTTCTACCATTATGCAGTCTGAATTTTTGCTGTACTCTGGTTTCTATGTGAAAATTCATCCATATGCAGAGAGCTGCCCTCCTGGACATCTGAACCATTTAGACCAGCAGTTCTCAACCTGTGGGTCGCGACCCCTTTGGCGGTCGAACGACCCTTTCACAGGGGTCACCTAAGACCATCCTGCATATCAGATATTTACATTACGATTCATAACAGTAGCAACATTACAGTTATGAAGTAGCAACGAAAATAATATTATGGTTGGGTCACAACATGAGGAACTGTATTTAAAGGGCCAGACGGTTGAGAACCACTGATTTAGACTGTTAAGCTTCAGGTCGCTTAAATTCTTGCCCCCAAGCCCCTATGCTGTGTTCTTATGATTTTCGGACTCGTCAAGGCCAAGATCTGAAGCCTGAATGTGTCTCACATTGTAACTTCTAGTTGGTTTTAATGTTGATTAAGCTCCTCACCAGTGCAGGTGACTTCACATTTGCATCGCTAATAGACCTTTCAGAACTTCTGCTCCTCCGTTTCCTGCCTCTTAGTCATCAGTAGACATGCTGGCGTGGCTATTTCCCCCACTTGTGAAAGCGCATTGTAAATTCTAAAACCCCGAATATATGTGAGGTATTGTTATTAATAAAAGCATTTACAGTCTACCAGGCAGCACACTGAGCACTCCAGCATCAGAAACCTTTTCAATGGTTTTATGAGGCCTTGTGAGAACGCTGTGGACAAGTATGGCCTCGCGTCAGACAGGAAGTGTGGGTCCTAGTTTCTATTGAACTGCTCAGCTACCCTTAACTTATCTCTGCACTGTTTTGTTTTTTCTATACTACACTTTTATTTACTTCATTTAACCCTCAAGCTCCGACGAATTAGCTTTATTGTAACTATTTAACCGATGAGACAGGACTCTGAGATGTCAGTGATAGCCACAGTTTGCACCCAGAACTGTTTGATTCCAAACCTCTACTCTCATCAGTGCACTTTTAATTGAAAGGCCCGAATGCTGCTCAGAAAGCTGCTGGAGAAGAAAGCGAGTTTCTGAATAAAACGGGGAATTTTAACAGTGGATGGGAGTTTGGATCAGATGACCTTCAAGGTTACTACAGCTCATTCTAGCTCCAGTGAGTCTATGAAATAAGTAGGTTACACTTGTCCACAGTAACAAACTGGGAAGGAAGGGAATAAAAGGAACCAGGAGGAATGACGAAGCAAAAGCCTTCTATTAGTTCTTTTATGCATTCTGTATATTTAATTCTCTTGCCCCACCCACTTCAGCCTTCAGCCTTCTACTTGGCTTCCCTCCGGGTAAGCAGAGCACCCAATACTTGCATCCTCCTCACTTAAAGAAAAAAATTAGTCTGTACAGCCAGGGGAGGGGAAGCCTTCAAAGAGATTCGGCTCTAGCATAATCTAATCTATGTGAATTCATGGAGTGTCAGTATAAAATATGAGTGAAAACATCTTTATTTAAAACATTGTCTGTACATTAATGCCAATTCAAGCATAAAATATTGAGCATTTCTTGGAATATGGTTTGAGATTTGAGAGGCACAAAGGTACCAGCAGGATAGCTTTGGTGTAGTTATAAATATGAATAGAAGTAAAGTAACAGTTTCATCTTCATTTATAATGAATCGATATTGCGGCCTCAAAGCTACAGGGAAGAATGGATGCCAAAATCTGTCCTTCGTTAACATATGCCTTAAGTGACAGGAAAGAGTGTGAAAGACAAAATGTCTTTTTCCTCTGAGCATGAATCAGCAACACGCAGTAACAAGCAAGTAATAATAGTTCTGCTGCGGGTGTCTGTAGACTGCAGTGGTTCTCAACCTTGGCTGCACATTAGAATCACCTGGGAATCTTTTTAAAATCCTGATTTCTGGGCCTCGTCCTCCGGAAATTCTGTTTCATTGTTACTAATGATGAGGCCCAGAAATCAGGATTTTAACAAGATTCCCAGGTGATTCTGATGTGCAGCCAAGGTTGAGAACCACTGCTATAAAGGGTAAGAAAAACAGCATCAAACTGAAAAAGCAAGTGCACCTGCAGGAGGGCCCAGGAGGCTGCAGAGCACAGCTCTCTTGAGCACCATCCCGAAATGTCTCAGAGTACAGTGACCTCAACTCTGGCAAGCCAGGTTGGCATGAGATCGGCGGAGCATATTAAAACCTGCAGATGGTCAAAGACAGCCCACCCTCAGCTGCCTCTGCAACTCATCAGAGGCAAGCCACAAGGCACCACTACTTGTTCAAGAGTTTAAACAGCTGCTTGGATTCTCCAAAGCATGTGGTTTCACAACCACTTAACCTTTCATAAGGAGCTGCTAGAGGCAGGTGAACGAATACACACACATTAACACTTGAGGGGAGGAAAAGTATTTTTTTCCTCTATCCTTCTAAGTTCTTGGCTAAGACCTCTGTAATAAAAAGAGAGATAGCCCGGGCTGGTGCTCAGTGGTTAGAGCGTTGGCCCGTGGACCAGTGGTTAGGATTAACGAGAGAGAGAGAGAGAGAGCAACAGTAGGAAACCAAGAAAAGTTTAATCATGTATATACCAGTACCTCCTTATACATGGGAAAGACCCCAGGAAAACTGGGTAACTCCCCAAAATGGCCAAAGCCATCACCTTAGATGCCATCGTCAGCTTAGAACAAAAGATGCTTGGGTGGGGTGGGGAGCCAGTTGAGGGAGGTGACCAGGAAAAGCACAGTAAACAAGGGTAAAGTTGTTATGCAGATTTAAGTTCTTGCCTCCTCCACTGATAAGTTTTTAGAGATTTAGAGTCATTCTTCTCTTCTTGATGCACCATTACATTTCCCTTATGCAAATGTCTCTCTAAAAAAGGTAACTTCTATTCGGTTGTCAGAGCTTTTCCTATTTGCTATTGCTTAAAAATAATCAGCCTAAAATAATCCTTATGCCAAAGAGGCATATTTTAGGGTGACAACTCCTGCTCCCCTTTATCCTATATAATAAAAGGGTAATATGCAAATTGACCCTAACAGCAGAATGACTGGGAATGACTGGTCACTATGACACACACTGACCATCAGGGGGCAGATGCTCAATGCAGGAGCTGTCCCCTGGTGGTCTGTGCGCTCCCACAGGGGGAGCTCTGCTCAGCCACAAGCCAGGCTGATGGCTGCCAGCACAGCGGTAGTGGCGGGAGCCACTCCTACCTCCTCAGCAGCACTAAGGATGTCCGACTGCAGTTTAGGTCTGCTCCCTGCTGGCAAGTGGACATCCCCCGAGGGCTGCCGGGCCCAGGGAGCGGGCCTACGCTAGCAGGTGGACATCCTCCAAGGGGTCCCAGACTGCAAGAGGGCATAGGCCGGGCTGAGGGCCCCCCCCCCCCAGTGCACAAATTTTTGTGCACCGGGCCTCTAGTATTACATAAGGAGAAAAAAGGTCAATACTTTAAGTAGGAGCAGATGGACTTCACATAGTTACAGATAGAGTCCAATTAGCTGTGCGCTTGGCCTCCCAGTGATTTGCATCTTTATCTTTGATTTTCTCCAACAGACAGGCACTAAGTAGAGCCTGGGCTCCAGGATACATGCATTTCTATCAGCTGACACCTACCAAATTAGGTGAGCCATCGATTGCCTCCCCAAAGCCCCAACCGTTATGTCTCCTACTTGGGCCGATGGGGTTTGGTCCAGGAAAACCATGAGTTTTGTTATCCTTATACAAATTCTTTGTAGTTTTCAACCCATTCCTCCTTTATGCTGCACTTCCTAGCTCATTGCAGAAAAAAAACAGAAACTAGTTTTTTGGGTTTTTTTCAGTTAATCTATACATATATTGATTGTTGGTTGTTTAAAAAAATATGGGGAACAGCAATCACCCTGTGTGTCTTAAAGCCTTTTCCATTGGGGAAAAGTGCTAAAACCAAGTGACTTTCTAAAATTAATGCTGAGATACTGTTGAGTCAATTGCATTAGTTTTTTTGTTTTTTAATGTTATGTACTTAACATAAGCAACGCTATTCAGTTGCTGCCTCGTTTCTCTCACCTCTTGCTTCCCAAGAGTAACTTGTCTTTCTCCCAGGGCTGTCCTGCTGAACAGAATGTTTGCCATAGAGAATGTGATAGCTCCTCATACATCTTGAGTTCACCCCACTCCCTCAGGTGGGCCGAGACAGTGGTCCCTCAAGCAGCATTTGGAACTAGCACCGAAAAGCACCTGAAAGAGAATGACTGAAATTGCCAGAATCACATGCTGCATTGAAGCAAGGAAATTCGTCTCCAAGGAGAATTGCTTTTCTCATTACTCATACTTCTTCCTTCACAGCCCTCATTTATTGTAATGCATATATTCCACTTTGACCCTAGAACAGTGGTTCTCAACCTTCCTAATGCCGCGACCCTCTAATACATTTCCCCATGTTGTGGCGACCCCCAATTTCATTGTTACAAATTGAACATAATTAAAGCATAGTAATTAATCACAAAAACAATATGTAATTATATATGTGTTTTCCGATGGTCTTAGGTGACCCCTGGGAAAGGGTCGTTTGACCCCCAAAGGGGTCGCGACCCACAGGTTGCGAACCGCTTCTCTAGAAGATTTTTTTTTTTAATGCAAATGAAAAAATGAAGTTCAGGATTCAGGAAAGTATTTATTCTATGAATGTACCCTTCCCATGAATGTATGTACTCTTTTTTTAAAAAAATATATTTTATTGATTTTTTACAGAGAGGAAGGTAGAGGGACAGAGAGTTAGAAACATCAATGAGAGAGAAACATCGATCAGCTGCCTCCTGCACACCCCCTACTGGGGATGTGTCCGCAACCAAGGTACATGCCCTTGACTAAAATCGAACCTGGGACCCTTCAGTCCACAGGCTGACGCTCTATCCGCTGAGCCAAACCGGTTAGGGCAGAATGTATGTACTCTTAATCCACCAGTCTTTCTGGGGTCTCTTCATTTGCAGCTTTGTTTCCTGACAGAACAGTTGGGCTCTGGAGATTAGTGAAATAAAGCTGCAGTGTAACCATTGGCCATGTAAGAAGCGTAGAGATTTTTTTAGTTTATTTGAGTTTATTTGCCAGGAAGCAAATCTCAATGGATTGAGAAAAGGCTTCAGAGAAAGGAAGTTTTGCACCTTATTTTATACATCACAAGCAAAAGGGAAGACGTAAGGGGGTTACATTGAAATCCATCGGTGATAGATTAGGGAGGAAGGAGAGAGCAGAGTGGGGAAATCTCCGAGATTAGATAAAAAGTAGAATGGATAGACACATACTTCTTTTACATTGGTGAGTATAGGATAGTTAACATTTACAGCACATAGAGACAGTATGCGGGGAACAAGATAACAAGGAGGGGTTCCGTGGTCTGCTCTGGTGGGAGATTGTGCCCCAAGGGGTCTGGAAAAAAAGGAGATTACCCTGACATCCAAAGATATGTTATTGTAGATGCAAAAAGACCGTAGGCAAAGATTGACCTTTGTCAGGGAAGATACCGGCCTAGGACATGACTACCCACCATGACTCACTTTTAGTTAGACAGTTTTAATTTCAGACCATCTTATGTGGTTACTTTCTGTCTCTGAGTTTGTAAGGCCACCGAGCAGGCCTCCACCCTGAGCTTGTGAGATTTAGTATGTGGCCCCTTTTTTGTCCACACCATTCTTGTGTTACTACCATTTCTTAAATGCTTTCTCTTCCTAACTCATTCTCCAGGTGCTTCTTTCTCTTGCCAAATAGTGCAAGGAAATACTTTTGCAGATCTTTTGTTTACTTTAGAAAAAAATCACTGATCCAGGCTTTCCCATTCAGGAGTGCTGCTCATTTCCTGACTGGCCTTTAGAGTTTGGCTCAGTAGCAACTTGGGGATTTGTTTCCTACGGAGTGAAAGGAGCTGGGGGCCCAGGAGCCCCATGCTGGGAGGAGAATTAAGTTCTGCTCATTCCCTGGATAAGCCAGCTGACGGTTTCCTCATAGATTCCTCCCACTCCCACCCCATTCCTCAAATTTTTAATGTTTAGTCATTTAGCTTTGACTTTTTAAAAGACATTTTAATAGGGTTGTTTCTCCCCAAGTGAATGCAGAATCTGATCATATGCACAGGGAAACGCTCAAGAATAATGAATTCCCTGTGTGCTGTTTTTCACCTACACTGCGATGCACTACACATGCAAGGCTTACTCCTACTCCCATCCCATTGCCAGGTGTCTGGCCTGGTACAGGAGGAGTTGGTACACCAAGGGGATTTGGCTTGGGCTACCTCACTTTCTAGGTCACAAGATCAGCGAGTTAATGAAATTTTGGTCATTATTCTGTTGAGCATTGTCTTATTTCATGTAAGTTTTATAAATCTTTGGTGCTTTCTTCTCTTTGGTACATTTACATTAAATTCTAGGTATGCAGCCATATCTATACTATAATTATGTTTATATATGAATATAAGCTACTCTTGGTTCATCCTACCTTGGGCACTTTATTCATAGTTTGTTATGAGGTGCCTAACTTTCCAAAGACACAGGCTTTCTAAACCTAGAGCCTATAATTTTATATATTAATGCATTTTTACATTAAAAGATATTTGGATTAGAAAACATTGAATGATAAAAATAGAAAACACTGACCGACAAAATACCTGGGGTAGGTATTTTCTTTCTTCAAAGCCTTAGCCTGTAATATAAAATAATATGGCAAATAAAATACCATATTCGGGAGAGGGGAAGTACAAAGACAACGCTGTTGGCATAGACAAGGTCCAGTTGAGGACATGGGCCATGTCAATATGGTGACAGGAAGTGGGTCAGTCATTCCTCTAACGCTTAGACAAGCACAGACAGGCACCACTAGGAAAGACCCGCAGCAGAAGCAAGCCACACTCTGGCTTAGAGGAAGTAGGCAGTGTTCACAGGCAGACTAGCCAAATACTGTTCCAGTGACCCAAAGAAAAATACAAGGTCAGAGAAGATTGTGGCACGAGTGATTTGTAACTACATCTCGGAGAACTGGACTGTAAGCATAAATGCTCCTGCCTGGCCTAGAAGAGCCAAAGAAAGAGCTCTAACTAAGCCTTGGGAATGGGAAGGCTACAGAGGCCATGAGATTTTTTGTTTACCTGAATCATATACCACAGATGCGGCAAGTAAGACATTTTGTTCCTGATACTTTTTTTAAAATATATTTTTTATTGATTTCACAGAGGAAGGGAGAGGGAGAGAGAGACAGAAACATCAATGAGAGAGAACTGACTGCCTCCTACATGCCCCACACTGGGGATTGAGCCCACAACGCAGGCATGTGCCCTGGCCCAGAATCGAACCGTGACCTCCCGGTTCATAGGTCAACACTTGATACTTTCTAGAAGAGCAAAGATTTGCCTTTATCTGATACTTCCTTTTGATTCCAGAGCTCTTGTGTTTGTTTTCTACCATGACATGTCACAAACGATGGGGCACAGCTTTAGGAGGAACACACCCAGAGAGGTGTGGGTGGAATGGGGGCATTGGCCAAGCCAGAAGATTGCCCTCGTTCCCCAGCGTGGCAGAGGAAGGTCTAGCACATATTTTTCGGAAGGGAACAGATTAAGTATCAGTATAATAGAGTCACCATGTGATCCAAGATCCACTGACCTTCTGAGAGGAAATAAAAGCAGGGCAAGTGAAGAATGCAGGCCAGAGTAACCTACCAGACAAGACCACACAATCACTACCATCTGATGATGTTTGAGAGAGGCCCAGTAAATAATATCCCTATATTACCCAACCAAATTTTAAATCAACTGAGAGAGACTAAGATGTCAACTGATGAAGATTAAAATGTGAGTTTAGCTCTGGCAGGTGTGGCTCAGTTGGTTGTGCTTCATCCCATGCACTGAAAGGTCGCCAGTTCAATTCCCAGGTAGGGCACATGCCCAGATTGTGGATTCAATACCATTCTTGGTGCATACAGGAGGCAACTAATCAATCAATGTTTCTCTCTCCCATTTATGTCTCTCCCTCTCCATTCCTCTTTCTCTAAAATTAAACATATATGTATATGTGTATATATATATATTAAATATGAGTTTACTCTCTGCTCGGCCCACATTCTCTCACTTGGAAACCCCGCCTGAGTAGCTCTTCCTCCCCCACCAAAAAAAATGAGTTTAATTACTGATGAAGCTGATATTGGAGAAAATGGCCAGGATGCATGGAAACAAGTGCCTTCCTAGTATCAATCCCAAGAATGAACTCACAGCTGGACAGCCACAGGACTCTACTCATGGGCGTCTGCCTTTTACAGAGTAGCTGGCTTCCACAGGAGAGTGAAGGAAGACTGTGGTAAACGTGCCTATTTCATCTCTCAATTCACTTATTAGATAAGGCGCTCCACCTCTCCCAAGAATGAGGAGGGTGGGACTAAAAAGACCAGATGCTGTCCTTCTACATGACAAGAAACAGGAGTGGGAATTACCTAAGTCTTTTCTGAGTGCTGGGGAAAGCACACTCTACATATACCAAAGCTAGAGTGATAAGGAAAGGGGCAAAATACTTTCACTTGCTGAGTTGTCTGCTCAGAGGGATACTCAGTCAGTGGTTCTTCAGCATCCTATATAATAAAAGGCTAATATGCAAATTGACCGAATGGCAGAATGACTGGTTGCTATGATGCACACTGACCACCAAGGGGCAGACACTCAATGCAAGAGCTGCCCCCTGGTGGTCAGTGCGCTCCCGCAGGGGGAGTGCCACTAAGCCAGAAGCCGGGCTCACAGGAATGCAGCGGCGGTGGCAGGAGCCTCTCCCGCCTCTGCGGCCGTGCTAAGGATGTCTGACTGATGGCTTAGGCCCATTCCCCACAGGGGGTGGGGGGGGGGGGGGGGGCCAGCTGTGGGCAGCGGGGGAAGATGGCCCTGATCGCAGGCCAGGCCTAGGGACCGTATCGATGCAGAAATTTCGTGCACCGGGCCTCTAGTTTGGTATAAAATCCAAGTGCCTTATATGATGTGCGTGTTCAATAAGACAGAGGCAGAATCATACAGATGAAAGGTACCATTGAGATCAAAGTAACTGATTATGATTGAGTTCTTCCCTCCTGAAAACGCACTGAGAATATATATTAGCAAAGTGAGTTTTCACACATTATTTACCATCGGAGTGACATCTGCTTCTTGGGCATAAGTCAGGAGTTTCCAGGGTACTCCTGTAATTTAAGAAATGATGCCTTATTTCATCATCCATTAATGAAAATGATTTTGCAGCAGTCTGACATCCTGCTTTGCCTTCTCAAACTATCTGAGGTGAAGGAACAGTTGTTGTTTTTTGTTCTGTTTTGCCCATATCCAACCTGTCTCATATCAATACCTTTGTCATGTAGAAGGACAGCATCTGGTCTTTTTAGTCCCACCCTCCTCATTCTTGGGAGAGGTGGAGCGCCTTATCTAATAAGTGAATTGAGAGATGAAATAGGCACGTTTACCACAGTCTTCCTTCACTCTCCTGTGGAAGCCAGCTACTCTGTAAAAGGCAGACGCCCATGAGTAGAGTCCTGTGTAATTCACAATAAAGATGAATTACTAAGGAAAAAAACGTGCTCTGGTTCCTGGCATTGTGTTTCCTGGTCTCTGCCCTCTCCCCACAATCTCTCCTTCTTACCTCCCAGTCAGTGCGTTCCAGACACCACACTAGGTTTGGGGAATGAAAGGATGGACAGGAAAAAGTAGAGATAGACAATATACAAGCCCAAGATTTTTACTAGTGTCAACAGCTATAAACTTACCTGGTTTCTCTACGTACCTTTCACAGACTGGGAATGAAACCGTGCACAGACCAGCACCTGCCCACAGCCCACACCTTGAGCTGCTCTGCTCTCTAGTCTAGACCACAAGGAGACTAAATACCCACATCATAGTATTTGTCCTGCTTTTCCTCCTGAACCCTGTGGTCTCTCTTCACCTTGGGGTGTACAGTGCCAGGACCTGAGCCATTGCACCTAGGAAATATTTGGTCCAGGTGCTCAGTGCTTTCCCCTGGGATCCTTTTCATGCAATTGACCGTTTTAAGCATAGAAAACACCTGACCTGGGGCTCCTGGTGGTTATTGTTCCTTTTATTTGTTCACTTTTAAAACTTTGCTTTTGCCCTGGTAAGGTGGCTCAGTTGGGTGGAGTGTCATCCCATACATTAAAAGGTTGCAGGTTCGATCCCCACTCAGGGCACATACAGAACGTTTCTCTTGCACATTGATGTTTCTCTCTCTCCCTTCCTCTCAAGTCAATGGAAATGTCCTCAGGTGAGAATTTAAAATAATAATAAATTAAATAAAATTTTGACTTTTTGTGAATATATAAATAGGTGCAAAATAGTTTCTATGCTGACTTAAAATGGAAATGGAGATAATTCTATTCTTTTGTTAAAGTCATAACTTAATGATTTCCCTCCCCCCACTGAATGGTATTTCAAAGGCTGGGTAAATGCCAAACTTAAAGAACATGGAGAACTTAGGAAAAGGCCAGAGATAGATACAAAATTATTAATAGTTTGTTTATAGGGTCATGATTAGAGGTTGAAAAAGGTGTGTTTGTTTACCTAGAAGAAGAGCATACTAGAAAATGAGAATGATGGCTCCCAGGCAAAAACAGGTAAAAAAGATATTTGTATCTCTACTTCATAGCAGCATTATTTGCAATAACCAAAAGGTGGAAGCAACCCACGTGTCCATCAACAGATGAATGAAACAAAACGTGGTATGGACATGCAAAGGAATATGTTTAGTCTTAAAAAAGAAGGAAATTCTGACACATGCTTCAACATGAATGAACCTTGAGGACATTATGCTAAATGAAATAAGTCAATCACAAAAGAACATATGTAATGCGATTCCACTTATTTGAGGTACTTAGAATAGTCAAATTCACAGAGACAGAAAGTAGAATGGCAGTTGCCAGGGGCTGGAGGACATGAGGAATGGGGAGTTATTGTTGAATGGGTATAGAGTTTTAATTTTGCAAGATGAAAGAATTATGTGGGTGGATGATAGTGATGGTAGCACAACAATGTTAATGAGTATACTCAATGCCATTTTGCTGCACACTAAAAATGGTCCAGATGGTAAATTTTGTTAGGTTGTATTTTGCCCACAATTAAAAATAAATGCACACCTGACCTTCCAAAATCATGAATTGCTGTCTTCTATCTCTTTTCTGCCCTTCCTACTCACTTTCCAGACACATCACCCTCTTTCCCACCATTCCTCACTCCACCCAACCTGCTTGCCCTCAGCCTAGCACTTTGCATACACTCTCATCGCCCAGGCCTAGGAGAGAGGGCTTAAGTACAAGAGCTCCTGGGCTCCCTTCACCACAGAACCATCTCATAACTCCCCACATGGCTCATCAAAACCCTTCACCAAGCAAACCTGGAAGAAGTTCAGCCTTCCACCAGTCCTCGTGGTTGAGAGTGATGGGTAAGTGGAGAGGACCTTAGGTGTCACACAATGTGCTGGCACGGACATAAAAGAAGAACCCCAGCACTCGTTGAGTACCTTGGTTTGGAATTTCAGGCATTACTTTTTTTGTTCTTTCAGCTCTCCAGTCTCCTGCCTTCCAACCAAAGTATTCATTTTCCTTTTTCTGATCTTGCATCTCCCTTCAGAGTTCATATTAATCTTACCTATTACCACAGCTTCCCTGCTATTTTAATCTAAATGTCCTCTTCAACTTTGATGCCTAAAGCTTGGTCCTAGGGGTTGTCACTCCCCGCAGGCCCTTCTGGACAAATACGACATGACTAGAAGTCACATGTGGCAAACCTGTGAATGAGAGGGCAATACAAAAAGGTTCCTGCTACCAATTCTAGTATTTCCTGGGCTTTAAAGAATACCAAGATTAAGTGGCCAAGTGAAAAAATTTGGTCATAAAAAAAGAGGCAATATAGCCCTGGCCAGTGTGGCTCAGCTGGTTGGGCGTCATCCCATGCACCAAGGAGTGGCCAATTTGATTCCTGGTCAGAGTACATGCCTGGGTTGTGGGCTCCATCCCCAGGAGGGACGTGAAGACATGAAAGATGTATCACTCTCACTTCGATGTCTCTCTCTCTCTCTCTTTCTCCCTCCCTCCCCCTTCATCTCTCTCTAAAAATTGATAAAAAAATATTTTTTTTTAAAAAAGAGGCCATATATACTTTCTGTCTTGCCCCTTTTTTAAAGGAAAAAGTTCATTATTTTGTTAGTTGCCTACCTCTGCCCACTCTATTCTGGAATTAGCCACCTATCTTAATTTCCATAGATCTCTCCTGTACTCCCAGGTGATGCAGTGTGAGCATCACCAGGGGAGGGTGGTAGAAATTCAGAATCTCAGGCCCCTCCCCCGATCTATTAAGTCAGCAGCTGCATTTTAACAAGATCCCAGGTGATTCATGTACACATAAAAACTAGAACTGCTCTAGAAAGTTTCTAATCCAGTGGTTCTCAACCTTGGCTGCACATTAGAATCACCTGGGAATCTTGTTAAAATCCTGATTTCTGGGCCTCATCATTAGTAACAAAGAAACAGAATTTCCGGAGGATGAGGCCCAGAAATCAGGATTTTAACAAGATTCCCAGGTGATTCTAATGTGCAGCCAAGGTTGAGAACCACTGTAACCGTTCCCGTTGGTGCAATGGATCTCTGCCTGTATCGTTCATTAGAAGCACCTGGGAAGCTCTTAAAATGTCCTGGCACCTGGGTCCTACCATCAGGTCCTGAGTTCAATCATCCCCAGGAGCGGCTGGCATTGGTGTGTGTTTGTTTTTTCTTCTCTTGGATATTTTGATATTTAGCCAGGGTCGAGAACCGCTGAGTTAGAGTGTGACTTCAAGGAAAATATCACAGAGAATTCCATGAATTTTGAACTGGTTTTGAGTTGCAAAAAGCAGAGTCAGAATGTTAAATTTGAATAGGTGTTTTATGAGTATCAACTCGAAACTGTAGGTGATATGTAATAGGCGATTTCTCCTTAAAAGTTGTCTTCCCGCCCATCCGGGTGTGGCTCAGCAGTTGACCTTCGCCCCAGGAACCAAGATGTCACTGGTTCGATTCCCAGTCAGGGCACATGCCCGGGTTGAGGGCTCCATCCCCAGTAGGGGGCATGCAGGAGTCCCCCGGTGGATGATTCTCATCATTGATGTTTCTCTCTCTCTCTTTTCTTCTCTGAAATCAATAAAAATACATATATATATTTTAAAGTCATCTTCTCTTATTCCTTTTTTTTTCTTTTCTGTTTCCTCAGTTCTGAGTGTCTCAACAGCTGTCTTCTATTAGGTGGTGTCGGGCTGCGCACCAAACCAGTGAGAGAGCGAGGCTGCTGTCCCAGTACGCGGAGCTGGTGCTGGTCCTGCCGCTGCTGAGGCTCAGGTACGGGGCAGGGGGGGGAGCATCCATCACTCTCACTTACGCTGCTGGTGCTATCTGGTTTGTGGGAGCTAAAAAATATAGTACTTTTCCTCCCTCCTTCTAAGTTCTAGCTGGGCTTGTAATCAATCAAATTAACAGAGACAGAGAAGCAGGAGAAAATGAAATTTTAACTCGTGCACAGGGGAATTCACATAAACATGAAAATTCCAAAGATAGTGAGGTAAAATTGGGTATAGATGTCATTTTGGGTAAAGGTGAGAAGCAGTGATGGGATTACAAAGGAAGTAGGCAATTTACAGGTAGATGAGGAAGAGCAGAACATACATGGCTGATAAATGCTTACTTTAGGGACATAGGTGATCTAGCTCCCAGGCCCCTGCCTGGAGCCCTCCCACCGCCCCACCCCCACCATACTCAATTCAAATTAGGCTGAGGTGGACGTCCACCCTGACGAAGGCCAAAGGTTTGTTCTGGGTCTTGTGGTTATTAATTAACCTGCTTAAAATCAATATACCAAAGGCAGCTTCAGGTGGCGGAACTTGGTCCCCTTACAGGTTGATGCCCCCAGAGACTCACGATGCTAAAGCCACTCTGCCCAGGTGTGTTCGAGCCCAGTAGTGAGCACATGGTGACCTTGTGGGCTTCACATAAGGCCGCCCCCCACCCCCAAAGGGGAAAAAGTGAAAACTGGAACAACTTTGGTATCCCCACACCAATCTGCAAACTCCAAAATGTCTTTAGCCTCTCCTCAGTTGTTTTTGTTTTTCATCTGTCCTTTCAGAGAGCCCAGCCAGAAACTATCCTACTCGCGATGGGTGTAAGAGCGAGGCCCTTTACCCGCCAGGTGGGCCTCACTCTCCCTGAAGACACGCTTCCCTTTTGCCATCACAGGTGAGCAGATGAGGGCCTCTCTGCAAGGCTTCTGTCAACATTAATAGATTCTCTCTTATCCTTCATTTCTATCCCAGAAACTAATTTTTTATAGGGTTAAATAGATTTTTTTAAAAATCAGACAGTGTTACAAAACATTGTTTTCAAATACTTCAAAGTGAAATTCAATTTAATTGATTTATCAAATCTTAATTGCGTTCCTGCTGTTACCATACCAGGAAAATGACTAGCAGCTTTCCCATTGTCATTGAAATACACATCTTTATATAAATATTTTGACATTTTTTTGAAATGCCAAAAATAATCATGATGTGTACTATACAGTCAAGAATTAGGGCTCTTGCTTTGGCATAAAGCTTATTTCAGGTGGTGAACAGAGGCAGTTAATAATGCAGATAAGAAAGTAGAATTGGGCTAAAATAGTCATTTTTATTGATGTGGTATATTTCAAGATAGGGCCCTAACAACTTAATTTCTCTGCAACAAATATACCCTAAATGACTATGAGTCATTTGGGGGTTGGAATTTCTGGCTCCTAATTAAAGGTGTCATTGAGCAAGTCAATCTTTTTCAAGCCTTAGAGTATTTATTTATAAAATTAAGAAGTTGTGCCAGGCCAGTGTGGCTCAGTGGTTGAGCATCAACCTATGACCAAGAGGTCAAGGTTAGATTCCCAATCAGGGCACATGCCTGGATTGCAGGCTCGATCCCCATTGAGGGGGCATGCAGGAGGCGGCTGATCAATGATTCTCTCTCATCATTGATATTTCTATTTCTCTCTGCCTCTACCTTCCTCTCTAAAATCAATTAAAAATATATATGTATTTTAAAAAGACTTGTACCAAGAGTCAAATAAAGTCCCTTCCAGCTCTGAAAGTCAACAATTCTATGAATTCTCAGCTAAATTATGTATTATCAAAAGGCAAAAACAGTAACCCCCCTTCTACCCCCTACCTCCTGGTTTTGCCACCATAGAAAACACAATAGAAATAAAGACAATTAAAAATAGATAAAAATGAACTTAAAATTATGCCATCCTAACACCTCAAGTGTTTTCATTTTATACTTCATTCTGGTCCTTGAACATATGTATACATAAGCAACCATAAGATGGGTAAAATTTTATATTTAGCTCACTTCACTTGTGTGGGGTGTACAGGTCCTCCTGGCAGGAACTGGACCTTCATGGACACCAGGTAGTAGATGGAGAAGACATGAGAAGACATAGGCGTATAAGATAGGTTTTATTGTGGGAGCCAATGGCCATGTAGCCATTGCTACCAAGGAGACATTAGACAAAACAGTTCTTCAAAGTAGCTGCAGTAAACATAGGAGCCATTGTATATAGAGCAGCCTCTACTAACACAGTAGCAAACACAGGAGCCATACCAAGTAGCCGCGCACCAGCTGGTCAATAACATACTTTATACTAACTTAGACAAAAGAGGCTTTTTGCCAAATAGTGACATCAGTCTTGGGTTATAGAAGGGCACGCTCGCATTGTACCGTAGGATTGCTGTGTCCTTGCTTTGGCACCTGCGTATGACAAATTGGCCTTGGCAGCTTGTCCTTGAACATCCAGCGTACTCTGGACAGGGCCCTCACACTCAAATTGGCCTTGGACATCTGGCATACTCTGATTAGGGCTCCCACAGCTTGACATTACATAACATTTTTATGTTACTGTTATCACTCATAATTATAGTTTAAACTAGAGGCCCAGTGCACGAATTCATGCACTGGTGGGGTCCAGTCGGCCCGCTTTAATGGGGGCTGATCAGGGGTGGGGCCGGCCAGGGCAAGGGGCCGCAGTTGTTCCAGTCGGTCCGGTCATTCTGCCATTCGGTCACTGGGCTTTTATTATATAAGATGGCTACATGATATTCCATTTCATTGATGTACTATAATTTATTTCAGAATTTCCTATATTTGGACATTTAGATTGCTTTCAATATTTGATAACAAAGAAAGCTGCAGCAAACTTTTTATTCATATGAATCTTTTGAGTAACTTTCTAAGTCAGTCATTGTTGATTTGTATTGACAAATGATTTTCTGAGTTTACATTGATCTATATTGTTGCAGTGATATCTGAGAGTGACAGTGTAATTAAAACCTCACCAAAGGTGTGGCATAAAATGATGCTCAATGTCTTAATGTGCATTTCTGTGATTACTGACAATCCTGAACATTTCTCCATGTGTGACTGCATTTCATCTTCTGTGAATTGTGTCATTGTGCCCTTTCCCATCTATCTGGCTGTGCAATTTAACCTCTCTGTGGCTCCGTTTCTCATCTGCAAACAGGATGATAATAATGCCTATCTATAGAGTTGTAAGGATTAAATGGCTTTGTACATGTAAAGCCTATAGAACAGTACCTGACACATGGAAAACCTACCTCAAAAATGTTAAAATTAGTAGTAGCATTGGTATTATCTACTACTAGGATATTAGTGATTTTCTTTATAATTTATATGATTTCTCTTAGTCCTTGTATAAATGTATACATATCTTTTGTTGACTTATAAGAGTGCTCTTTAAATGATGTAGATGTGACTTCTTTGAGCTGCTGGGTTTGGTAAAGTATTTTCTCCAGTTTGTTGTTTTAATTTCTGTATTGGTTTTGCATATGTATTAGTGTGCCTATGTACCCCCGAGCGTATGAGTATGTACTTTCTCACAAGACCAGAAACACAGTGTCCATGCAAAAGGGGAAGCTCATAAAAATGTTGATTGTGGATAGTGCTCAGAATGGCATGCCCAGCCCTGTTGAAGAACTGTTCAACCAAGCCATTTGGAAAAATGACAAATAAACAAAAACAAGTCATGTACACACACACACACACACACACACACACACACACACATTAGAAAATAAACAATACTATGGATTTTTAAAATTTTAATATATTTGTTTATTGTTGATAGTATTATAGATGTCTCCAATCCGCCCTTTCCTCTCCCCTCTCCCCGCCCCTCCCGTCCCCGCCCTTTAAGCCAGAGAGATAAAGAAAGCCAGATGTACGCCATGAAAATTTCTCTTTGAGAGTAATTGATTCTCTGTGCACAATCATTGCCTGATTCCTGGCATACTGAGATCTGACTTTGACAACTCAGTGGGAAGACAGAAAAGGTGGCATCCATAAATTGCCTGTGGGAGTGAAAGAACTCATAGAGTCCACAGCATCATGGATGGAAGAAATCCTTAGGGAGGGACTGATGCACAGCTCAGAAGGGCAAGGTTAGCAAATGTTCAGGACTGAAGTTAATCACCACACAGTGAGTGAATTGAAAGGAAAGGATAAGGAGCAATAAAAAAATAATATTATGAGTAATGGGAGGAACTGAAGAGCCCACTGCCCAGATGAGGATTGGAAACTATTTAAACTGGATAATACAGTATGTGTTTTGGCTCTGAGAAAAACAGAAGTTGAACTTTCGAGTAGTAATCAAGGACTTGGGCTCAAAGTATTTGCAAATAGCGGTGGTATGGAGAACAGATGCTGACATAATTGCCAATGGGAATCGCAATGTGATAGTTGGAGTGAGAAACCAAAAGAAACCACAGGGAATTTTTGTGGAAAGCTCGGCATTGAAAATGATTTATGGTTGATTTAAGAAGGAGACAAGGAAAATAAGGCTGCAGTGTATACCATCTGACTGCTGCAGACACAGGATGTAAACAGCCACAGCTCTCCAACCTCCTGGAAATCAGAGCTCTGCTCGCACAGAAAGGCGCCAGAAGGTTTGCCTGAGTTAAGTGCACACTTCTTTTTCAGCATCTAAGAATAGCTACCCTCCTTTCCTTTCCAATTACTGTTTGGGTATCCTTAAAAATCCTCACCAGCTAGTAAGCACCATGGAGTCGCTGAAAGAGATCTGTAGGGTACTTCAGTACTTCCCAAGGAGGATCAGAGGAACCTCGCCTAAGGCCCTCCGCCAGAAAGGTGACAGCTCTAATTTGTTACTGTTGTATGTGTCAAGTATTTTTACTCTAGAAGACAGAGACAGAAGTTGGGGCATGCAGGAGAGCCAAGCGAGTCTTCCGAAAATACCTAACGAAGTATGCAAAGAAGGGAGATGGAGGTAGGAAAGAGGTGACCATTCCTTAGTGTCACCTGTTCTCTCTTTCCTTCAAAGGGCAAAGAACCAGCAGTGCCTCTCAGACAGGAAACAAAAACTTTTCTTATTGAATTTATTGTGATAACTTCGGTTAATGAAAGTATGTAGGTCTCAGGGGTACAATTTTATAATACACCATCTAAGAACTTCCTGAGCTGTCCTATAGGGAGTCTGCATTTCAAAAAGGGAAACGGCAGACATCTTTGGCTAAAGGCAGTGGGATTTTCATGTGAGACACAGGCTTGGGGATGTTGATGTTGGGCCTTCAGTTCTCAGAACCACTGGAGAAATGAGGCCCATAAGGACAAGTGATGAAAAACAACAAGAGAAGTATCTCCAAAGGGTAGAAACGACGAGTTTTAATATCTGTCCAGTGATAACACTTACTGAATAGCAAATGAAGTAGATGAGATGAGGAAAGAGTAACTGGGCCCAGGAACCTGTGCCAACCAAGCCAATCAGTGGCTAGAATTACGTTAACTTAGGAAAATGGGCCCAGGTTCTCTCAACGTGTCTGTTGATAGGCATTCTCCTCACATACATGTCTCACCAGCACCGCCCCCCACCCACCCCCACTTTATTTCCTAGTTGAGTTTCCTTAGAAAACTTCTCAAACCAGAGTCTGTGCTAAGACTGCAGAGATATATGCAAACCTGGACCAGAAGAACCAGGGACAATCAAGTCCACCCTAGGTGTTCAGGATGTCCCTCTTGGATGTAGAGTCAGAGAAGAGCTGATGTAGCCTGGGCAGATGGAAAGGTGAGGATTCTTTCTGTGCTTGTGTCACCCTCTCACTCATGTTATCTTGGCAGAATCCTAATCAACACTCAGGACCCACTCAAATGTTACTTATTATCTCCTCTCTCTAAATCCCACTGGTAAAGAGAGCTCTACTTCCATAGCATCTTGTGCAGAGCACTAACTATGCATTTACTCTGTGTATTGTTTTGTAATAGTTTCCTTGTCCAACTTTATTACTGGGCCGGACAGCATCTCTCACCTCTGTCTCTCCAGCCTTGACACAGTACTGTCTAGAAAGGCACGGTCCGGTACGGTAGCCACCAGCCACATTTGGCATTTGCTGTGTGGCTCGTTCAAATTGAGACATGCCGCAGGTGTAAATTACATATCCTATTTTTTAAAAATATATTTTATTGATTTTTTACAGAGAGGAAGGGAGAGGGATAGAGAGTTAGAAACATCGATGAGAGAAAAACATCGATCAGCTGCCTCCTGCACACTCCCCACTGGGGATGTGCCAGCAACCAAGATACATGCCCTTGACCGGAATCGAACCTGGGACCCTTGAGTCCGCAGGCCAATGCTCTATCCACTGAGCCAAACCGGTTAGGGCTACATATCCTCTTTTGATGTATGAACAAAATAATGTAAAATAGCTCCTTAACAAATTTTATATTGATTGCAGATTTAAATGATAGTATTTTGGATGAGTTAAAATACAGTATTAAAATTAATTTTATCTGTTTCTTTTTACTACTAGAAAGTTTAAAATTATATATGTAACTCCCATTATATATATATGGGACAGAAATGGTCTAGAACAGTGGTTCTCAACCTTCCTAATGCCGCAACCCTTTAATACAGTTCCTCATGTTGTGGTGACCCCCAACCATAAAATTATTTTCATTGCTACTTCATAACTGTAATTTTGCTACTGTTATGAATCGTAATGTAAATATCTGATATGCAGAATGTATTTAGGCGACCCCTGTGAAAGGGTCGTTCGACCCCCAAAGGGGTCGCGACCCACAGGTTGAGAACCACTGGTCTAGAACATAGTAGAGGCTTGTTCAAGTCAGGATCTTAGCAGGAAAAAAAAAAAGATATACTCACTTTGAAGAGATGTTAATGAAAGGATAATTTACAGGTGTATGACAGGTTAAGAAATCATAAAAGAGGCTCAAACACCAAGATTAGCAACCGAAGGGAGCAGTTAACACTCAGCCTGAAAAAGAAGGGGAGGGAATGATGTCCGAGAGCTGCTGAGCACGGGGGGGTGCCTTCACAGGGTCCCCAGCAGGAGTGTCTTTTATAACGGAGGGAGAGAGCTCACCTTTGATCTGCTGTGCTCCCACAGCCGGCTGGGAACCCAAAGCCTGAGAGCCAGGGACGCTGCATGGCGCAGCCTCAGGAGTCACTCCCACCGCCCAGGGCACTAAGCAGTGCAGAGAGGAGTGGAGAATAGATCAGAGCCAAAGGGGAGCAGGGGGTGACGAGTAACCAGCACAGAGCTCAATAAATGTGTTGAATGAATGAATGAAAGATAACCAGCCAATGGGAGAGAATGGAGGACAGTGATACATGAATTTTCCCACCTGGGGGCTTTTTGCGGAGGTGCTTTTCAAACTGTTCTGTGACCCTAAGGGTTTATTGCCATTACTTTAGGAGTTCCACAGACACTTCTTCGTGTGTCTTATATTTCCAACTACTTAAAACACTCTGCTAAAATACAACATATGCGCCAAATGTGTTACATATCAAAATTTCAAACACGTTGGAAACAAGTCATTATCGACTTGTGCTGCCAGGTAAATCTGGTTTGGGGCAAGCCTAAAAATAAGAGTCCTTCTGCCTCTTCTGCACTTTCATTTGAATGTCTTAAATGTCTCATTCATTAGGAAGGTCTAGGTCTGCACTGGTCTTTGATAAAAAATTCAGGTCTACACACGTCCCCTTGTATAAAATTGCACATATTAGTACACCCCTGCAGCCCGTGTGCAGAGCTCAGTGAAATGCCAGGCAAGGTTCAGGCATGTGTGTTTAGCACAGGTTCTCATGTCTCATCATGTTCTATCATTTCAACCTGTTTCTGTAAACAGGATATATTCAGATGAAGGAAATGTTACAATAGCAGATATTGTTCGGAGTTCACCTTGAGATGCACTTCCGGTCATTGCGTCTCCAGTTGCCTATTCCTTTGGTTCCTGGCAAGGTTACGATTAGGATGCTCTCAGCTCAAATGTTTACTCCTCAGGAAGGGTTTCTCTGACCCCCTAATATCTTAATTATCCCCTTATTTTATTGCCTTCATGGTGCTCACCATAATTTGTAATTGTTTCGTTTAATTATCTCTTTATTTTTTGTCTATTTCCTTAACAAAAATGGAAATCTTATCATTGCAGGGACTATTGAGCATGGGTAGGAGGGCACTCTTGTGAGAGCTGTACCTATATTCATTCATCTGCTCACAATAACTGTGTGAGGGTCTTTCTACTCCCCTTCCAGAGATCAGGACACTGAGACACAGAGGAGTACAAGGGAAAGCAGGGTTCACACCCGGGGGGCCTGGCTCCAGTTCTTCTACTCAGTGGGGGCCCAGAAATACAGCAGCATGTTTGCTATTAAAGGCTTCAGATTCCAGGCCCTAAAGTGCTATACTAACAATAATAACAGTTAATAGTTATTTATTTATTTATTTATTTATTTATTGTTATCCTCACGTGAGGATATTTTTTCCATTGCTTTTCAGGAAGAGTGGAAGGGAGGGAGGAAGGGAGAGAAAGAGAGAGAGACATCGACATGAGAGAGAGACATCCACTGGATGCCTTCCACACCTGCCCTGGGGCAGGGAGCAAACTCTCAACCCAGGTATGTGCCCTTGACCGAGAATTAAACCCATGACCCTTTGGTGCGTGGGCCAATGCTCTAACCACTAAGCATACAAGCCAGGGCCCAGCTCACATTTATTGAAAGCTTCCTATGGTTCTGTGTTTTATATGAATTATTATTATTATTATTACAATAACTTTATGGGATAGGTACTATTGTTATCCCCCTTTTTCCAAATGATGAAATTTAAACCTAGAGCTATTAAGTACCTTTCCAAAGATCAAACAGCCAAAAAATGGGAGAATAGGAATTTGAACCTAGGCTCCTAACCACGATGCTCTACGGTCTGCCTGGAATCATGACTCTGCTGTGCCACCCCTTCCCATATGTGGTTGGACATATATTTCTCAACTACAGTTTGGAAGAATATGCACTTGCTGAGCACAGCTGTGTTCTCTGGGTGGAGAGCTGGAGGCCAGGTTTATATAGATGGGTTCATCCTGAGCCGAAGTCACCAGGAAGCCTTGTGCTTATTCTGACGTGTCCTTGTGTCCTCTCTACATGCTGTTCTTGTTGAGCCCCCAAACTGAGGCACTATAACATTATTATTCTGGGTGGAGAGCTGGAGGCCAGGTTTATATAGATGGTTTCATCCTGAGCCGAGGTCACCAGGAAGCCTTGTGCTTATTCTAACATGTCCTTGTGTCCTCTCTACATACTGTTCTTGTTGAGGCCCCCAAACTGAGGCACTATAACATCATTACTTCCCTATGGAAAATCTGGGAAACTCACAAATACATATGGACGTTAAACACCACATGCCTGGATAACCAATGGGTCAAAGAAGAAATCAGAAACTACTTTGAGATGGATGAAAATGGACACACAACATACTAAAACTTATGGGCTGCAGCTAATGCCTCCCGTGTACAGAATACATATGCATTTTATTTCTATCCTCTCCTTCACTCGATTCACTTTCTTATCTATTGAACCAATACTTATTGAAGGCCACCTCTGGGCTAGGCACTATGCTGAGGTTTGGAGATTCAGGTGACCAGAACACAATCACAGCCCCCTAGGAAGATGGGCACAGAAACTGGTTACGTGCTTACACACCGGGATTCCGGTTGGCACGGTCAGAAGAAGAGTGTTGCTATTTTGGTCTTTTACTATTTGATTTTGTCTTTTATTTTACTCTTGCCCAGCTTTCTTTTCCTCTCGAGGATGTCTTTTCTGTCCTTTCCCTACTTTTTGGTATTTATACAGCCCATTCCAGATGATCTTTTTTGTGGACTTTGTACAATTAATGTTGGAGCCCCAACTACTAGACTCTGGATATTTAATCTTCCCCATCAGGCCCCCACCTCCAGCTCAGGGAACAAGGCTTAGTTGTAACATTCGCCTAAGGAAAGTTGAATTAGACAGTCATTAGTTCCTCACGGCTCC
Organism: Myotis brandtii; assembly: GCF_000412655.1. NCBI lineage: Eukaryota > Metazoa > Chordata > Mammalia > Chiroptera > Vespertilionidae > Myotis > Myotis brandtii. The sequence goes on along the minus strand of NW_005353838.1, from coordinate 4,761,858 downwards.
CTATTCCCCTGCTCTCTGCAAAATTTAGGATCTCTTCCAAAGATACACAGAAACGATTTTTTCTGTATTTTCTGAATTCTCTGCTCCACCTCCATTGGCACAGATACTACAAATAGATGTCTCCTGACTTCTTTCCTGCTGTCCCTAGAATTGTGGAATGTTGTTTTGAAATTCTTCTTTGGATTTTTATATCCAAATTTATATCCCCAATTCCTCGCATACTGTCTGGTACATCATAGATGTCCAATAAAGATACATGAAAATAAATCCATGGTGAAAAGAGGAGAGGGAAAAACAGGGGATCATTTTTGCATGAACAATGATGCTATATTTAAATTTAGGGGGTTACATGTCAGTTTCATCCCTAATTTATGGGGTGCTCATAAATATCTGTGGAGACAATATTGGTGTAACTCCTGCCCTGGGAATCCTTTTAGGATGGGTGTGCCTACCTTTGTTTTATTCCCCTTGAGAAAAACTTGAGCCGAACTTTGGAGAGAGCTTTGCACATAAAATGAGAGTACAAGCGTGTGAACATGTGGCTGTGGGATTTTTGTTAATGTAGTCATTTCCTTCCAAATACTTGAAAAATATTTTTCTTTTATATTTTCCATTCTATTGCCATTGCCTCTGTGCTTTCTTCTTATTTCACTTTTAAATTCTATAAACCGCCCAGTTCATGTGGACATGAATAATAAGTGGGCCCAGATCTTATTCTAAATGGAAGCCAGAGCTGGTGTCCAGACACTAGAAAAGCATAATTGCCCCGAGAACACAGTCGTGGTTTCTGGAAGAGCTGTTATCAGTGTCTGTGGAGCCCCGGATGTGTTTCAGCATTGGACAAGGGAAAAGATTTATGAAACACCTATCGCCTCTTTCCCGGGAGGGAAAAGTCTTCTCTTTAGAACAACGACTTAGTGTGTGAGGCCATCCCAACCCTTAAGGGAAATGAAGAAAATTCTATCAGAAACCTATGCGTGCTAAAAAATTCCCACTCAAAATAGGGAATGATTGATTTTTTTCCATATGTTCTTATCCGATTTCAATTTGAATTAATTTTGCAGGAGTCATTAACCGTCTCCACAAAATTTGCTGGGTTTGTTCCTAATGGTGGCTTTGGCACACCTGCAGCCAGTGCGTATCTTAATCTGTAAGAACCAAAATTAATTTCAGTGAAACAGCCAAATGGTCCTCAGGAGTCCTTACTCACATGTCTGGTTAGCATTCACCAGGGGCAGAAAACACTGCCTGAAAAGAGTAATAGAAATGTTTCAAAGGATCTTTTCTGAGTCTTCTCACTATTTTTTTTTTTTTTTAGTTTGCAGGTGCAAAAATTTCATTTGTAATTCTTTAATTCCAAGGGCAATGGGTGTCTTGGGGTCTCAGAATTCAGGACAAGTGGCCAGCTGGGACACGATATTATGCTTGCAAGTCATGGCAGGTGCAGAAGGAGGGCAAGCAGTTAAAAGTTTGGCCCACTCTCCTTTTCTCTTTTTTTGTGCTTCCTTTTGCTCCTCCAGACGGGTGTACAATTACTCGAGCTGAATTCGTTATCTTCCAAAGCTGTGCTGCTGTACACCCAGGAAAAGGACTTGATTACTCAACCCATGTTTCCAGGAGCCTTATTTGGATTCTTTTGTGCAGCAGAAGCAAAAGTGTTGAGCACACCCTCTGTTTGTTTTATAATTTGCCTACTGGGCACATTACTCTTGCTATCACTCTCATTTCAGTAGATGGTCTTTCCACTGAGGTTTTAGCATGTCTATATTTAGAAAACAATAAAAGATATATCAGATGGAAAAATTAGTGAAGAGCAAAAGTGCAGTGAGGAGGACAGAGAAGGGCAAGAAATAATCACAGATCCCTGCCCTTGACAGGAGCCACCCTGGCATGTAGATTTCTTTCTTACCTTGCCAAGTATTAAGGGCAAGAAATAATCACAGATCCCTGCCCTTGACAGAAGCCACCCCGTCTTGTAGACTTGATTTCTTTCTTACCTTGCCAAGTATTTGACTGTACAGTGGGGCCTTGACTTACGAGTGTCCCGACTAATGAGTTTTTCGAGATACGAGCCGTCTCTCGGCCGATTTTTTGCTTTGAGTTGCAAGCTAAAATTCGGGTTACGAGCCAGCTTCAGATACCCCACCGCTAATTGGCGCAGCGAACGTCACAGTGAACGCCACAACATCAGTCCAGCATCACGTGTCTCACTCGTTCACTTTTTGATTTGACATACGAGTAATTTGAGTTATGAGCTCCATCACGGAACGAATTTAACTCGTAAGTCAAGGCCCCACTGTATAACGTGGAGTCATTAAGTGTGGAGATGAGGGGAGGAACAGTAGTGGAGGAAGACATAGCTCCAGCACTCCACGGCGTGCTTAGAGTGAGCTTTGCCAGGGCAACACCAGACACAGTGTGGGAATCCGGGAACCAGTATGTCAGCTGCAAAAGGCATATCTCTCTGTCTGGCTATTATGACCACAGACAATCTCCTTTGTTGGGCTTTGTCAGCACATAAGCCGCTGCTGAGGTTGATGACTTCTTTCTCCAGCAGGAGTGGTTTGTATGGCTTTTCTGCAAGCTGTTGCCAGAAGCTTAGGTGTGGGGATTCCTGAGGTGGATGTAACTAGAACAGACTCTGTTTTGTCTCTACTCAAATATTGATGCTTTGAAAAGAGTAACAAGAAAAATGGGAGGAGGAGGAGGAGGAAAGGGAGGAAGGAGAGAAAAGAAAGAAAAGAAGGAAGGAAGGAAGAAAGGAAGGGAGGGAGGAAGGAAGGAAAGGGAAGGAAAGCCTGAAAACAAGGAAGAAATGACATTGAGATGGGCTAGTTTCTTATTTAAATTGTTATAAAACTTCATCATCAATTATATAAAATAATAGGTTTATTTGATTATCTGTGGATTTGGTATATGTTTCTCTACTTTACATACCCTTTCATGTTTTATAGAATATGTGAACTTTTACTAATTTATATATGTATGTATTTACTTACTCATTTTACACCTAGCATAGGGACATACCCAGTTGGGCACTTAAATAGATATAGGAGTTGCCATAGTTACTAACTTATATTAACAGTAGGATATGCATAGACATTTTCTTTGGTATTTATATAAAAATGAAATAAATAAATATTTGGATATATATATATACATATCTATAATAATAAAAGTGTAATATGCTAATTAGACCGGGCGGCCAAACGACCTTCTGAACGACATTCTGGATGACCTTCCGGACAAAGCCGGGGCTGCGAGGGCTGAGGCAGCCACCGCAGTTGCGAGGGTCGAGCCCCTTGCATGAATTTCATGCTTTGGGCCTCTAGTATATATATATTATGTCTGTATAACCTTAAGAAGTTTAATTGAGCACACATCTCTTTTTTTAAATAATTCTTTATTGTTGAAAGTATTACATATGTCCCCTTTTTTCCCCATTGACCCCCTCCAGCCTGTCCCCGCCCCTTTGCCCCCTCTCCCCCCATACCAGGCCTTCAGCACCCTGTTGTCTATGTCCATGGGAGCACATATCACTTCATTGAAAAGTTCAAGGCCCATGACCATTTGAAGTTAAATGATTAAAAGAAAAACAATTGTGTGATGAAGTAACTACTGTCAAGTTGCAGCTGCCTTGGCCACAGACTCACCCTATCTCAAATATCAAATTCTGGTGTAATAAGGAGGTAACCCCAAAAGTCCACCCATCTATTGCAAGAACATTACTTTTTTCCAACACCTGGTTCTTTTAGTTTCCAGGCAGAAAAACTTGGATGTAACTCTTCCTTAACTATTTCTCTCCAGGCCAGGTTCCTGAACTTACCTGGGGAAAGGAAGTGGCCACAACTTGTCTTAGCCTTGTGGCCTCCATACAGACTAGCCCAAGCAAGGTGTGGCTAGAAATCCAAAACTTTGAGTTCTAGTCCTGGCCCAGCCACTCTGATTAGCTGTAGGTGAATTAACTTAATTTTTCTGGACCTCAGTTCCTCATGGTGTAGAGAAGTGTACAGTTTTCTCTGGATGCTTCGAAAGACTGTTTCATAGAGTAGCAAGTGACATATGGAAAGAGTCAGCCGAACTGATTAATTCTTCAGCAAATATTTATTTAGCATCTACTATACGCTAGGCACTGTTCTAGGTGCCAGAGAAACTTCTCCTGTGAAGCTCACATTTTAATGGGGGTTGGGGCTGGGAGGAATTAATATTAGCCTGCAACCTTGTGCAAGTCATTGAGCCCCTCTAAGCTTGCTATGTTTCAACGATAAAATCAGCACTATGATAACATTTCAAGATTTGTTGTCAGACTTGAACACAACAGTATTTAAATCACCTATTATATAGTAGGGGCTTAATTAATGCTATGTAAATAATGCTATATAACAAGTGGGAAAATGCTTTTACAATTGTATAATGCTATCTCAATATGTGAATTATTATTTTCTCATCTCTATACTGTGGCTTTAAAGTCATAGGCTATTACAAATTTACACTGTAAAGTTCATCACTTTTCTCCTCTTTATTTCCTTAAAAGGGACTTTATTTATTAAAAAAATGCTTTTGGAGTACCACAAAAGCATTAAATACTAGGCTGGCATGAGGATATGAAAATAAATGAGCCCTAGCAGGTTTGGCTCAGTGGATAGAGCATAGGCCTGCAGACTGAAGGGTCATGTGTTCTATTTCAAGGGCATGTACCTTGGTTGCAGGCTCAATCCTGGCCCTGGTCGGACGCGTGTGAGAAGCAGCCAATCGATGTCTCTCTCACATCAATATTTCTCTCTGTCTCTCCCCTTTTCTTCCTCTCTCTCTAAAAATCAATGGAAAAATATCCTTGGGTGAGGAGTAACCAAAAAAAAAAAATAATAATAATAAAAGAAGAAGAAGAAAAGAAAGAAAGAAAATAAGACTTTCAAGGCCTTACTTAGGATTATAATCGTAAATTCTTGGTTTCATCAGCATTCTCACTTTTGAAGTGCTATTCTTCTGGGGTTTATATTGATTATTAACTGTTTAAAAAGAAAGACAGGAAAACAGCCCTCTTTTTGACAAACAAGCTAAAGTTTTACTGGAGAGATGGAAAGTTCTACCTGTAAGACCCCAGGCAATCCACTCTATTTAAGATGAAACAGATGATAGAAGACATGTTTCCTGTAACTGTCTCAGAGGTAAATGTTCAATCTATCAGTATCCTTTGCAACAAGAGAAAATCAATCAAGTTATTTCCTGTATTCAGTCATGTGACTAGCGTTGTTACAGATATTTCTGTATATAAAATACATATTTCTGTATAGAGGATATAAATAAAAGAAAAAAGGTATTTCAGGAGTTGTAGATCAGTATAAGATGTGGCGCCTGCCCTCAGGGCAGGAGGTGGAATGCATTTGTTAATTTACTCCTTCATTTATTCAAGAAAAAAGTCTGTTTAGTAACCATAGCCTGGAAGGAATTGCACCAAGAGCTGGATCTACATGAGGGAGAGCCAACAAAGTGAGAGAATATGTATTGAGCCCCTACTATGTACCAGATGCTGTCTATTTCTTTATTTATACCATCAGTTTATTCTCCTACCAACCCTAAAAATAAAAAAAAAGTAGTATCCTTTGACCTCAAAGGGTTAATTAGTATAAGACAGAACAATACACAGTGTGGGAAGCAATATCAGGAAGGAATAGACCCAGAACTGGTAAGCTCAGTAGGGGGCGGGATGGTTAGCTGTTTCCGGAGGATAGGAGCGGACTTCACAGAGGTGTGGCATTCTAATTTTTAAGGAGGGAGAAAATAGGTGAAAGACATCACTACTAGGCAGGCAGGGGTACAGACAGCAGACAGAGAGAGAGGCCACAGTGTGGGAAGCAATATCAGGAAGGAATAGACCCAGAACTGGTAAGCTCAGTAGGGGGCGGGATGGTTAGCTGTTTCCGGAGGATAGGAGCGGACTTCACAGAGGTGTGGCAATCTAATTTTTAAGGAGGGAGAAAATAGGTGAAAGACATCACTACTAGGCAGGCAGGGGTACAGACAGCAGACAGAGAGAGAGAGAGGGATTGCTAGCACAGACTGTGTGTAAGTGCTGCAGGAGCTAGGGAAACTCCAAGCTCTCAGGGCACCAAGTTACCCCTCTTCTCCCAAACATTCACCTAGAGTTGTTGCCTCAACTGACAAGATTAATTTCCTTGAGATAACGACACAGGGACACAGATTTCTAGCCCAATTCATGATGCACGTGGGGCCTCTTTTATAACTCATTCTCCGTTTTATAAAGAAAATAGGTCCCTTTGCTCCATGCTCCGTTTTAGTCAGGAGCTGATCTTCTAACTGATGCCATTCTGGGTCTTCCTTGATTTGTTCTATGTTGATGACATTTAGGAATGAGAAGTGGGAAACAAACTGATCCTCTCTGCTTCTCACTATCAAATGTTAATGTTAAAATGGTCTTCATGAAGCTTTCCTTCTTTCAGCTTGGAGGTATTATAAGATACAACTTAAACCCTAAGTGCGGAGCCAGATAGATATAATTTCACATCCTGCATCTGACTCTTATTAGCTGGGTGATCTTGGGCATAGAATTTCTTCATCCAAATTTGGATCACAGGATTGAACCAAACTCTTAGTGGTCTAAATTTGGAGCCCACCAAAGAAAAATTCAGAAGATTCATTTACCCTTCTGTTCTTTGAATAAACAAAAATAACTCAGTGATCACACCTGAAGCATTAAAAGCCAAAAAGAAAAGAAGTTTCAGGCTGGTTTCTGACTGGTTTGCTCTACTTTGCCTTAATTCAGCAAGCTAAACACCTGATGCTTGAGGAAATTCTTAGGGTTTGTTTTCTTTAAACAATAAATATTATATGCAGGCCCCACTGAGAATTAGAGGTTAGTGATTATATTCAACTAATAGCTTTATTGAAATGGTTGAACTTGTAAATAGGTAGGAGGTTGAACTTTCAACCTACAATATTAATAACTAGAGGCCCAGTGCACGAAATTTGTGCACTTGGGGGGGAGGGTTGGTCCCTCAGCCCAGCCTGCACTTTCTCCAATCTTGGACCCCTCGGGGGATGTCCAACTGCCAGTTTAGGCCCGATCCCTGTGGACTGCTGGCTCCCAACCACTCGCCTGCCTGCCTGCCTGATTGCTCCCCTGCTGGCCAATCGCCCCAAACTGCCCTCCCCTGCAGGCCTGGTTCCCCCAATGCCCTCCCCTGTAGGCCTGGTTCCCCCAATGCCCTCCCCTGCAGGCCTGGTTCCCCCACAACTGCCCTCCCCTGCAGGCCTGGTCACCCCCAACTGCCCTCCCCTGCATGCTTGGTCCCCCCAACTGCCCTCCCCTGCTGTCCTGGTCACCCCTAACTGCCCTACCCTGCTGGCCTGATTGCCCACAACTGCCCTCCCCTGCCAGCGATCTTGTGGTGGCCATCTTGTAACCACATGGGGGTGGCCATCTTGTGTGAGGGTGTGATGGTCAATTTGCATATTACCTCTTTATTATATAAGATAGTAGTAATAGTAATTTTACTAGTATTAAAATTAATAGTAGTAATTTTCAGTGTGCTTACTATATGCCAGGTACTATGTTAAGTACTGTATTATAAATTAATGCATTTAATCTTTCAACCACCCTATGAGATGGGCAGTATCATTATCTCTGTTTTAAGATAAGTAAATTGAGGCACAGAGAGGGATAGTGGCTTGCTAGGTTGGGAGAACCAGGATTTACCCTGAGGCTGTCTGCTTCAGAGTCTATGCCATGAATTGCTCTCCAGTTCTATAAGCCAACATCTTTTTTTTTTTAATATATAATAATTTTTTAATTAGAGTTGACATACAATATTATATTAGGTCTAGGTGTACACCCCAGTGATTAGACATTATATAACTTAGACATTACCAATAAATCTCATACCCATCTTACACCATACATAGTTATTAGAATATTCTTGACTATATTTTCTATGCTGTACTTTACATCCCCATGACTATTCTGTAACAACCAATTTGTACTTCTTAATCCCTTCACTTTTTTCATCCCCCTAACCCCTCTCCCATCTGACAACTGTCAAAATATTCTCTGTATCTATGAGTCTGTTTCTGCTCTGCTTGTTTGTTTATTTTGATTTTTAGATATAATTGTTGATAGATATGTATTTATTGCTATTTTATTGTTCATATTTTTAAACTTTTTTTCTTGCTGTAGTTAAAGAAGACCCTTTAACCTTTCATGTAATACTGGTTTGATGGTGATGAACACCTTTAGCTTTTTCTTGCCTGGGTAGTTTTTTATATGTCCTTCAATTCTAAATGATAGCTTTGCAGGGCAGAGTAATCTTGGTTGTAGGTCCTGGCTTTTTATCACATTAAATATTTCTTGCCACTCCCTTCTTGCATACAAAGTTTCTGTTGAAAAATCAACTGACAGTTTTATGGATACTCCCTTGTTTGTTACTAACTGTTTTTCTCTTGCTGCTTTTAAGATTCTCTCTTTGTCTTTAACCTTTGACATTCTAATTATTATGTGCCTTGCTGTGGGCCTCTTTGGATTCATCTTGTTTGGGACTCTGCACTTTTGGACTTGTATGTCTATTTCCTTCACCAGGTTAGGGAAGTTTTCTGTCATTATTTTCTGAAATAGACTTTCAACTTCTTGCTCTCTCTCTTTTCCTTCTGGCACCCTCTTAATGAGAATGTTGATACACTTGAAGTTCCAGATTCTCCTTACACTATCTTCATATTTTTTTATTCTTTTTGCTGTTCTGATTAAGTGATTAAGTTTTTTTTTTTGCTTCCTTATATTCCAAATCGCTGATTTTATTCTCAGCATTATCTACTCTACTATTGATTCCCTGTAAATTATTCTGCATATCAATTAGTGTATACTTCATTTCTGACTGGTTCTTTTTTATGGTTTCTACGTCCTTTTTATGCTGTGAAAGTTCTCACTAAGTTCCATGAAACTCTCACTAAATACCTTGAGCACCCTTATAACCATTGTTTTGAACACTATATCTGGTAGTTTGCTTGCCTCTATTTCACTTAGTCCTTTTTCTGGAGATTTCTCCTGTTTTTTCAAATGGGACATGTTTCTTTGTCTCTGCATTTTAGCTGTTTCCCTATGTTTGTTTCTATGTATTAGGTAGAGCTGCTGTGTGTCCTAGACTTGGTAGAGTGGCATTGTGTAGTAAGTGTCTTGTATGGCCCAGTGGCCCAAATCACTTAAGCTGGGCACTCCAGGTGCACCCTTGAGTGAGCTATGTGCAATGTCCCATTGTAGTTTGGCCTTGACTGCTGTTGGCATCACTGGGAAGGATTGACCCCCAGTCCAATTGGCTTCAAGGACTGGCTGCAACTGTAGCAGAGAAGCTGCTGTGCAGGAGTCAACTCTATGGGATAAGATTTGGTGCTCACCAAGTCCACCCCTTGAATGTTTCACTCATGGAGGTGATAGGGTTGTAATCTAGCATGGTCTGAAGCTGTCCACCAGGTGCACTGGTTCTGAGGTCTCCTGGGAGGTGCCATGTTAGCCACCTCCTGCGCCCTGCCTGGGGCCACTTGGCATGAGATACAGAGCAGATACCTGATATTTGTGCTGGCTTGGAGGTTTCCAAGAAAGGCCAAGCTATAAAGGAATGCTGGCTGTTGCTAGTGCCAGGCCTAGAGCCACTTAGCAAGAGATATAGGGTACACAGAGGTCAGTGCTGCTTGTTTGAGAGATTTTAGGAAAGTCCAAAGCATGAGGCAAGAGAGGCCAGCTGCATGAAAAAGCCACTGGAAATGGCTTGAAAGTAGGCCTGAAAGTTGGGTGGAGCCAAGTCTCAGGGAATCATTAGGGTGGCACAGTGTGAGTAGGGTTGATGGAGACTCAGACATGGTGCCTGCCTGTTGGCTCTGTGTATGTGTGTGTATGGGAGGGGGAGGGGCATCCTCGGAAAAGAAACAATGGCTTCTGCCAGCACTTTTGTCTAACAGAAAGCTGCTCTCCCAGCTCTCGTCCTGATGCCAGAGAATTCAGTTCCTTTTAGTAGTCCCTGGTTCCTTTCAAGCTGCTATCCCAGCACTAGAGCTCAGAGGGAGCGAGTCTGAATAAGTTTGTGTGTGGGCCCTTTAAGACGAACTGCCTGGGACTCCAGCAGCCTTCGTGTCACTCAGCCACAATCCCTGCTGATTTATTCAGCCAGAAGTAATAAGGACTTCTCTTCCTGGCTCTGGAACCCTGGGCTGGGAGGGTTGGTGTGGGGCTAGGACCCTTCACTCCTCAGGGATGACCTCCACAGCCAAGATATTCTTCCCAGTTTTAAACCATCACACGTGGTGTGGGACTGTTCTGCATCTCCACCCCTTCTACCAATCTCGATGTGACTTCTTCTTTACATCCTTAGTTGTAGGACTTCAGCTAGATTTCAGGCAGTTCTGAATGATGATTATTCTGTAGTTTAGTTGTAATTTTGATGTGGTTGTGGGAGAATGTGAGTACCACATTTACCTACACTGCCATCTTGACCAGAAGCCAAGCTGACTTCTTTAAAAAGAATTATAATAATAACATTTTGTGTATTTTTATTATAAAAGTAAGTCATGGTAGGAATTTTTTGAAAATAGAGAAAGTGGTAAAGAAGCCAAAATTATTCATATTTTTTATCACCTAGGGATAATGTTTATTAATACTTGGTTCTAGTTCCTTTTGGAAATTAAATTACATATATAATTCTCTTTTCAAGTAGCATAACACTGCATGTAATGTTTTAAATTTAATATTAAGTTTTGAGCATTTTCCTACGTTAGTAAATGCTCTTATAAACCATAGATTTTAATGGCTGCAAATATTCCAGTTACCCAGAGGTACCATAATTTACTTTTAAATCCCATAATGTTGGACCATTAGGTTGTTTCTAATATTCCTGAGGCTTCTCTGTTGGTTTCTTGAGGATTCCTTAGCCTTGTTTTTTTAAGAGCTGCCTGGGATGTTTGAAGAACACCTCTTCTATTCAAGGGAATTTGTCTACATCCCTCTCAACAAGTAAGAACATCCCTGAGCCATTGAAGACAGATGAAAATTTTTAAAATCTCTTAAGTGTCCAAATTTTCAATGAGAAAGTAGAGCATGCAAATAAGCAAACAAGAAAATAAAATCCTATATAATAAAAGGCTAATATGCAAATTGTCCCCTTGGGAGTTCGACCAACCAGGAGTTCGATCAACCAGGAGTTCGAACGCTCGCTATGATGTGCGCTGACCACCAGGGGGTGGTGCGGAACGAAGGAAGGCCCTGGCCAGCAGCCAGAAGGCCCCGATTGCCTGCCAGGCCTAGGGACCCTACTGGTGCACGAATTTTTTGCACTGGGCCTCTAGTGTAAAATAATACCACTCAGGCCCTAGTCAGTTTGGCTCAGTGGATAGAGTATCAGCCTGCAGACAGAAGGGTCCTGGGTTCAATTCCTGTCAAGGGCACATACCTCGGTTGTGGGCTCCTCCCCGGTCCAGGCCCTGGTCAGGGTGCATGCAGGAGGCAACCAATTGATGTGTTTCTCTCACATCGATAGTTCTCTTTGTCTTTCCCTCTCTCTCCACTCTCTCTATAAATAAATGGAAAAATATCCTCAGGTGAGGATTAACAACAAACTAAATAAATAAATAAAATAATACCACTCAGCTTCACGAATATCTTTCCACACTATACACTACCTTGTTACCTTACTGTTTTACTCAACAACATATAACATCCTTTCACAATGGATCCATACATCAAATCTTCATTTTGTATATCTTATATATTTTATAGTTTTGTCAACTAGAGGCCCGGTGCATGGATTCGTGCACATTGAAAGGAAATTAATTAGAAGAAATATTTTAATATCGCTATTCACTCTTTCTCTATAATAGAAGTGTCAACCAAATTCATGATCGACAATGACAGATAGAAACACACACGTGCAATTGGCACCAGCAAAAGCTTTATATGTATTGTGCATGAGCAAGTCAACTTAACCTTTTATACATATAGATTATATTTCAATAAAGCTGGGGGGGGACGACACAGATTTCAAATGGTAAATGACTTCTTTCCAATCCAAGTCCTGATTCCTATAATCACATTTAACTCATTTATATTTACATAAATACATATACAGCATTTTTCTTCCTTATTCATTTTGCCATACCTACCATGTACTAGTTGCTGCACTTTCAGAGAGGCAAAGGATTCTCCAATCATCAAGGACTCTGCCTTCTATTTGAGGAAACAAGAGCCATATTCTTGGGGAAAAGACAAATAAGATAAGGCTGTAAAAAAGTGACCCAAAGTGATGCTTCCAATTAGGGCATATGTGGGAGTAAGGAAATATCCAGGCCATTTTACAAACTCAAGCCCTTTATTCCATCTTTAACACAATCTATTGTGTTCATTTTTTCCTCTTACCCTCTAGCTCAAGTTGGTTGGAAAAGGTCATAGAGTTAGTTATTCCCATAGATAGTCTCCTAATCCAATATCTGCCTCTAACTTTTAAGGAAATATGTCTATTTCACCCTCTTCCTAATTTATCCAGAAAGGAGAGTCTTATCAAATTGTATCAGAAGCTAAGCCTGCATTTATTTTAAATGATTGTGTTTGAAATTAGTGAAGACAGGACTCTGGGCCACTCCAGTTTTCCCAGACAGACTTTATTAAATATGCAGTCTTATTTCCAGAGGAATTGTGAGCCTAGGTATCACTATACTAAAGTTACAGCAAGAGGTAAAAAGATCAGATGAAGTGTAATCATCTTGCTTTGTGATCAAACTAATGCTGAAAGAGTAAAAAAAAAAAAAGTTTATTTTGTAAGGTCTCTGAGGGAATAAGAAGTTTTAGTTACAATTCCTACAGCTCTCCCTATTTTAGAGCTTCAGGTTATTTCTAGAGCATCATTCTGAATACACTTTTATTATAATTACTTACCATAATTCCATCATATATTATTATTACTTTAAACAATCAATTATGTCTTAAAGAGATTTTTTTTATAACAACCCCAAAAAAGTATTTTATATCTACCTGCAAAGTTATCATTTCTGGTGCTCTTCTTTCCTTTGTGTAATCCAGATTTCCATGTGGTATCATTTTCCTTCTGCCCGATGGACTTTCTCTAATATTCTTTATAATGCAGATCTGCTGGTGAAACTCTCTTCAGTTTTTGTATACATGGAGAAGGCTTTATTCAGCCTTTCACTTTGAAAGGTATTTCTACTGGGTATAAAATTTCAGGATGACAGGTTTTTATGTGAATACTTTAAAGATGTTGCTTCACTGTCTTATGGCTCACATCTTGTTCTCAGGAGAAATTAACTGACCTACTATCATTATTTATGTAATATATCTTTTTTTGGCTGCTTTTAAGATTTTCCTCTTTTCACTTGTTTTCAACAATTTGATTATGATGTACTTTGGTGTAGTTCTCTTGTTTTTTTGTGCTTGGGTTTGTTGAGCTTCTTGGATCTGTGGGTTTAGAATGTTAATCAGATTTGCAAAATTTTAGCTATTATATTTCTTCACAAATTTTTTTGTCCTCCCATCTCTTTCTTCTCTGTTATGAACTGAATTGCCATGCCCCACCCCAGTTTATATATTAAAGCCCTAACTCACAATGTGACTATATTTGGAGATAGAGCCTTTAGGAAGGTAACTAAGGCTAAATGAGGTTATAAGAATGAGGCCCTAATCCAATAGCATAGTGTCCTTATAAGAAGAGAAAGAGATACCAAAAATCAGTCTCTCTCCACACACACGCACAGAGAAAAGATCAAATGAAACACAATGAGAAGGCAGCTGTCTACAAGCCAAGAAGAGAGATCTCACCAAAAATCAACCCCGAAGGCACTTTGATCTTAGACTTCTCACCTCCAGAACTGTGAGAAAATAAATTTCTGTGGTTTAAGCCAGTAGTTTGTGGTATTTTGTTATGACAGCACTAGAAGACTAATTAATACAATAGTCCAGAGAGTTCTCATATTACCCACCCCACTCACCCCCTACCTCACATCTAATTCCCCCTATTATAAATTTCTTACATTAGTACCATATATTTGTTACAGTTAGTAAACCAATATTGACCCATTATAGTTAGCTGAAGTCCATGTTTTATTCAGATTCATTTAGTCTTCCCTAATATCCTTTTTCAGGATCCTATTCAACACACCAAATTATATTTAGTTGTTATATTTCCTTAGGTTCCTCTTGGCTGTGACAGTTTCTCAGACTTTCCTTGGTTTTAATGACCCTGAAAGTTTTCAGTATAGTAATCCCCACTCATCTATAGGGGATACCTTCTAAGACCCCTTGTGGATGTCTGAAACCACAGATAGTACCAAACTATATACATATATACTACATTTTTTCCTATTCATACATACCTATGAAAAGGTTTCATTTACAAATTAGGCACAGTAAGAGATTAGCACATTGGTGCTAACTAATAGTAAAATAGAACGATTACGACCATAGCTGATCAGATAACTGAAACAGTTACTATGTAACAGGCGGGTAGCATACATGTCGAGGATATGTTGGACAAAGGGAATACTCATGTCCTGGGCAGGACAGAGCAGGAGAGATTAAGATTTCATCCCACTACTCAGAACAGCGCACAATTTAAAACTTATGAATTGTTTCAGGAATTTTATATTTAATATTTTGGGGCTGTAGCTGACCACAAGTAGCTGTAACCATGAAAACTGAAACTTCAGGTAAGGGTGAGGGGCTACTGTTCTGGTTAGGTGTGTTGTAGGTATAGGTGTATTGTAGGATGCCTCTTTATTGGATTTTATCTGATGTTGTTATTTGTGTGTGTTTTCATTATTAGACTAAGGTTATGAGTTTGGCCATACCAAAACAATACCCTTCTGAGCTCTAGTATTGATAACCAGTATAGCACAAGGTTTTTCCACTGTGGCTACTGGGAACATAAATTATTCCTGGCTTTGTATAAAGCCTGAGGATTATCTGTCTACGCCTTTCCACTGGGTCTTCTCCCTTACTTGGGGAAGCTCCTCATTCATGTGTCTGGTTAATACTAATATGAGGACTGAAGAGGAGCCCTAGTTTTCTGGAGCCCTCTCTCGGTGTGCAGCCCTCTCCTCTCTTGCACTCTGCGCTGTGAATTCTGTTTCTCTGGGCCCCTCCAAATTCTCAGCTCTGGCTACTCGGCTCAAGGAGATTGCTGGGCTCTGTCTGGGTTTTTCCTCCCTGTGCTATAGCTAAGCACTAAACTAGGGCAATCATAGGGCTCACCTCATTTATAACTTTTCTCTAAGGAATTACTTAGACTGAGGTTCCATGTGTCCAATGTCTGAAAACCATTACTTCATATTTTGTCTTGTTCCTAAATTTAAAGAGGGAGACTAAATCCAGCTTTTCAGTATCACGGTCACGTACTAAAGCCAAAGTTACTTTCTTTGTTTTATTGTGATAAAATATACGTAACATAAAACTTACATTTAACCATTTTTTGTATAAAAATGTTTAAAGATTTATTCAAAAAATAGACAGTCCATCAATAAACTGTGATATAACCACACACCAAGAACTATAACCATTTTAATGGTACAGTTCAGTGGCATGAAGTACATTCCCATTGTTGTACAACCATCACCACCATCTATCTCCACAAGTTTATTTATCATCCCAAACCGAAACCCTTTATCCATTAAACGATAACTCCCCATGTCCCCTTCTCCCCGGCCTCTAAATACCGCCATTCAGCTCTCCATCTCCATGACTTTGATTGCTCTAGGTACCTCACATAACTAGAATTATACAATATCTGTCCTTCTGTGCCTGGTTTATTTCACTTAGCGTAATATCCTCAAGGCTCCTTCGTGTTGCAGCATGTGTCAGATGTTTGTCCTTTTTAAGGCAGAACAGTGTTCTTTTATAGGTACACGCTACATTTTGATGATCCATTTTTCTGTCAATGAACATTTAAGTTGTTTCTGCCTTTTGGCTATTGTGACTATTGCTGCTATGAACATTGGTATATGTTATGGATTGAATTGTATCACCACAAAATTTATGTGTTAAAGCCCTAGCCCTCAGTGTAACTATATTTGGAGATAGGGCCTTTAGGAAGATAATTAAGATTAAATGGAGTCATAAGGATGAGGCCCTAATTTGATAAGACTGATGCCCCTAAAAGAAGAGAAAGAGACACCAGAGATCGATCTCTCTGTGCTCACAGAGATTCCATGTGAGGACCCAGCAAGAAGGCAGCTGTCTGTAAGCACCAGAAACCAACCCTGATGGCACCTTGATCTTGGATTTCTCACCTCCAGACCTGTGAGATAATAAATTTCTGTGGTTTAGGCCACCCAGTCTGCAGTATTTTGTTATGGCAGCTCGAGCTGACTAATACAGTGTATAGATAGATATCTGTTTGAATCCCCACTTTTCAATTCCAGAAGTGGAATTGATGGTAGTTCTATGGTTAGTTTTTTGAGGAATGGCTATATTGTTTTCTACTGTGCATAATTATTTTTTAATAATCGATTTCTCTGCTAGAAAGTAAGCACTTGGAGGACAGATTAAGTCTCTTGTATACCTAGTGCATAACACATCTTAAATGTTCAATAAATATGTAAATAAATATTAATTATTAGTAGTAATAGAAATTTGAGGCAGCAGTATATTGTAGAAAAAAAAAACATGAAACTAGAATTTTTGTCATGCCTTTGCTACCAACTCACTCTGTGACATTGGATAAAATATTAAATCTCTCGGGGCCTCAGTGTCCTGATTTGAAGATGAAAGAATTATACTGAGAGATCACACGGTCCTTTCAGCACTAATATGTCTTGGTTCTCTGATTCTAGGTGCTAGGATGCCTGATATCACTATCTGTGCAGAATTGAAAATACTACTGCCTGTCCACTTGCCTATTATTAGGGCTGAGACAAAACAGGGTACCAGATTAACCTTCCTAATGGGCTGAATTGGGTAGGCTCTTTCCCAGAATGAACAATAGTAGAGGACAAATCAACTATCAGGATAGTAAGAGCAATATAGAATAATATTAGTTATCAAAACAAGAGTCATGTGCAAGGGCTTTAAGTAGGAGCCTCAGATACCAGGAAGAGGTCAGGAAATGATTACAAAGCTGAATGCTGATTGGTTTCATTATAGTGGCTACAATGAGAGCAGGGTCCCTGGAGGTCTGTGACAGGATTCTCTGTCTCTCAGCCTCCCAGATTATAAAACGGTGGTGTTAATGGCTACTTTTTCGACCACTTAGGCTAGAGAGAATTGAAATAATAACTTCAAAAAGAACCAGGCCTTAACTTTTTTCTGAAAAAAAAAAATTCATTTGAGGCATGATGTAAAAATTAGTGAATTTTGGTAAAAAGCATATGGGAGATCCTTGTATTATTCTGGTAACTTTTGTAAGTTTGGAATTATATCAAAATAAAAAGTTTCCCAGAAGAAGAGTGAAAACTTATTTTAAAAAGGAGAGTAAGCCCTAACCGGTTTGGCTCAGTGGATAGAGCATCGGCCTGGTGACTCAAGGGTCCCAGGTTCGATTCCGGTCAAGGGCATGTACCTTGGTTGCGGGCACATCCCCAGTTAGGGGGTGTGCAGGAGGCAGCTGATCGATGTTTCTCTCTCATTGATGTTTCTAACTCTCTATCCCTCTCCCTTCCTCTCTGTAAAAAATCAATAAAATATATTTTTAAAAAAATAAAATAAAAATAAAAATAAAAAGGAGAGTAAGACAGCCGCAGAGTAGGACAGAAACCGGAGAGGACACACAGGAGCTTACCTACTTAAGTGTCCTTTACTTGCCCCTCTTCCTAGAGTAACCCTACTTCTCTAAGCATTAGAATTGCCATAATTTAAACCCATCCCTATGTGGGAAAGGGGATATTTACTTCACACTGGAAAGAGTTTATACGGGAAATTTATCGATGGTTCCTGAGGAATTGTTTTTGTAGGTATAGATGAATGGCTTCTAGGACAAAGCCTCCAAATCATCTTATTATAGAGCTCTTTTGACATTGTCCCTGAGGCTACATGAAAGTACCAATGTATTAAAATCTAGAACTCTTATTTGACATTAACCATTCAAGTTCCACACTTTTAGATTTATCAGCTTATCAGAAATCCTCTGATTTTTGGCTAAGTTAACTCATTATTTTTACTTAATTTTGAAAATACTTTCTTGTACCCATAATAAAAAAAACTCTCAGTAATAAGAAGATAACCAGATTTTTTAAAAAAAAATAGGCAAAAGATTTAAATAGTTATCTCATGAAGGAAGAATATAACAAATAAGTGCTTGAAAAGATGTTCTATACTGATAGTCATTAGGGAAAGGCAAATTAAAATGGCAATGAAATTCTACTACACAAGCACTAAAATGGTTAAAGTAAAAAAGACCAACAATACCTAGTGTTGACAAGGATGTGGAATGACCACATTGTTTGTACATTGTGGGTGGGAATGCAAAATGGTACATCTACTTTGGAAAACAATTTTGCTGTTTCTTATAAAAATTAAACATACACTTACCATCAAATCCAAAAATCCCACTTCTCGGCATTTACCCAAGAGAAATGAAAACATATTTCACCCAAGGATGAGGCTGAAACGGCCCTGGTGAGGTCGGGACGGCCCCGGTGAGGCTGAAACGGCCCTGGTGAGGTCGGGACGGCCCCGGTGAGGCTGAAACGGCCCTGGTGAGGTCGGGACGGCCCCGGTGAGGCTGAAACGGCCCTGGTGAGGTCGGGACGGCCCCGGTGAGGCTGAAACGGCCCTGGTGAGGTCGGGACGGCCCCGGTGAGGCTGAAACGGCCCTGGTGAGGTCGGGACGGCCCCGGTGAGGCTGAAACGGCCC
>NW_005353838.1:4730156-4742773 GCF_000412655.1 Myotis brandtii | reverse complement strand
GAGACATATGTAATACTCTTTTTAATACCTTAAGAAATAAAAATTATTTAAAAAAAACACATATTTCACCCAAGGACTTGTATGTGAATGTTTCTGATAGCTCTATTAGTATTGGTCAAAAACTGGAAACACCCAAATGTTCATCAACTCGTGAATGAATAGGCAATGTGTGCTATGTCCATACGATGGAATAATACTCAGCATTAAAAAGGGATGTACTATTGATACACACAACAACATGGATGAATCCCCAAAGTGTTATGCTAAGTAAAAAAGCAGGCAGACATGAAAGACCACACTTTGTGCTTCTATTTATGTAACATTCTAGAAAAGTCAAAACTAGAGTTACTGGAAGCAGATCAGTGGTTGCCTGGTGCCAAAGACAGAAAAAAAATTGTAAAGGGGCAGTTCAGGTTGATGGAAATGTACTAAACCTTAATTGTGAGGTTAGTTAATAAATGTATGTACTTATGAAAATTCATTGATTGTACACTTAAATTTTGTGAGTTTTATTGTATGTCAATTAAACCTCAATAATATTGATTTTTTTACATTTAATTTTAAAAATTATTTTTAATTACATTTATTGGGATAACATTGGTTAATAACATTATGTAAGTTTCAAGTATACAACTTCATAATACAACATCTGTATTCTCCATTGCGTGCTCACTACCCAAACTTTAGTCTCCTTCTGTCACCATATATTTGACTCCCTTTACCTTCTTCACTCTATCTCTCAACCCCCTTCCCCTCAGGTCACCAACATTCTGTTGTCTGTATCTGTGAGTTTGTTTCTTCTGTTATTCATTTGCTGCTTTTTGTTTTACATCCCACAAATGAGTGAAATCATATGGTTCTTGTCCTTTTCCATCTGATTTATTTCACTTGGCATGAAACTCTAGAGATTCATTCATATTGTTGCAAATGGCAATACTTCATCTTTTTAGGCCTGAGTAATATTCTATTGTATCACATCTTCTTTATCCAATCATTGGTCAAAGGACACTTAACATTGTTTCCATGTCTTGTCTATTGTGAATAATGATGCAATGAACATAGGGGTATATGTCTTTACAAATGTTTTCAAATTTTTCAGGTAGATACCCTTCACAAGAGGGATTGCTGGATCATGGGGTAGCTCTCCTCTTACTTTTTTGAGGACCCTCCATAGTGTTTCCGTAGTGGCTACACCAATTCACATTCCCACCAGCAGTATATAAGAGTTCCCTTTCTCCATATCCTCTCCCACACTAGTAATTATTTCTTGTCTTGTTGATAATAGCCACTCTAACAGGTGTGAGGTAGTATCTCGTGGTTTTTGTATTTCCCTTCTAGCTAGTGAAGTTGAGCATCTTTGCATACATCTGTTGGCCATCTATATATATATGTCTTCCTTGGAAAAGTATTAAACTTCAAAATTAAGTTATTCATTTTTAATTGCTACAATATTTTCATCCCTGTGGATATCAATGTTAGGACCATCGTAACTGCTATTAGAAGTTAGTAATAAATAACATCAGTTGATAAATGTTTAATATGGGACACTCAGAATGACTTAAATTGCCAACTTAACTTTTTCCAGGATAAGTTAAAAATAAGAGCGTGGAGGTGGTTAACATGATGGAGTTTGCTTCGACAGAAGGCTGCTATGGTGCTTTATTTGATCTGAAATGGAAAGGTGACAAATATGGGAGTCATTTTAGTTCAGATGTATCAAATCTACTTATTATTCTAGAGCAAATATTAGTGGGTTGAATGAATCTCAAGCTGTAGACATTTCTCAGGTCTATTTTTAAATTCAAACTGGCTCTTTCCCAGAAAGAAGAGAAACAGAAATTTACTGGCAATAAAGCCTTTTACCTTTTTTCGTTGAATTTTCTGAGACTTTAAAAAAACTGAAAAATCAGAACAGATGGAACATTATGAAGAGCATTGCAAAACAGACTACTTTTCAGAGTACTTAGGAGAAAATAACATGCTGAAAAAGACCTTGTCTTTTTAAAAACTCAGTTGAGCAGAGACAAAGTATCAGATGTAGTAAATATTTGCTTTTCTTTGAAGGAACTGAAAACAATAAAAGCCCAGTCACATTAAATTGTTCTCAAGTTGGTCTGAAAGGCACCAGTCCAAAGGATTTCCATCTGAAAAAAGTTTGTAGAATTCTTCTTAGCAATCAGATTGTTGTGTGGTTTGGGTAAAGCTTGAGAAAATTGATTAAAATGTTGCTTATTAACATTCACTCTCTCTTTTTCCTAACCAGAAAACTGTCTTTTAGATGTCCGAAACTTAAATTTTAAACGGTGTAAACTCTCCAAGAAGAACAGGGTAGCAGAGAAAATTTTAGATGTGGCGGCCATGTTTTGTGTTCACAAAGATTTTATAATCTCCACTTGCAGGCAGATGAATGAGTATTAGAGCAGTTAGCTGTCTCTTTGCAACACGTAAAGCGTGTGAGATGGCCTATACAAGGGTCAGGGGAGACTGTGGAGGGCTCCAAGTGTTAGCTCTAGTTTCCAGTTCACCATGATTCATTCATCATAGACTTGCTACCAAACCATTGAGACTGAGACAGTGTAAGGGAACATGTTACAGCAGCTGGTGAAACAGACCAAAAAACTGTCAGTCCCAGGAAAAGTACTGGAGAGGAGGTTTGCAAATGCAGTAGTGAGGTTTTGCCAAGACAATACAGTTGGTTTGTTGGTTTTGTGTGTTTTTTTAGTGTCACACTTGACAAATCCTTCCTGAGTTTCAAAGGGAAGAGACAAATAATATCCAGCTTGTTATCAATAAAGGTAAGCAGGTTGTAAAGGGCTTAAATGCCATTTGAAGGGCTTAAATACCAGAATAAAATATAGAGGGGAACATGGCAAGCTCTCCTAAGGTAAGAAAAAAATAAAGAAAAAGAAGTGCAGTGAAAACAACAAAAGCATAATCTTCCTTGAAGGGAAGCGAGAGAACATTTCCTTGGCTGAAGATCCAGTGTGAATCAAAGAGAAAAAAAATCACACTTGATAAGGCCAACCTTCAGTACTAAAGAGATTATCAAGAGGCCTTTAGATGAGTGATTTGGAGTGCTGGTCTTTTGACACCTGAAGCTGTTTACCAAGCTTAAAGAAATTGGCAAAAGTCTCCAAAAATGCTTTCAAAAGCACTTCATTATGATTCTCTTTATTTCAGGAAAATCAAATAGATGCCTTAGATGAGGGGTGACTAAAAAGCATAAACGTAGTGTTGTGACAAATCCAAAATGTTTGGAAACCATTGTGTCTGTGCCTGAGTGTTTGGAATTGCAAGATTTTACAGAAATGGTGATCTAAAAGTGGATGGTCAGTCCTGGCTGCAAAGTGCTGCCTGGATGAATATGGTTATCTAGGAAACCCATCCTAGACCTCTCCGAGCTCCAGAAACCAGCATGGTTTAATAATGTCACTTCCTCTAAGAGGGTGTAAGTGATATATTGCTTTAATCATTTGACAAGCTTGCCTCCTCCAGGGACAGAGTGAGATCCATTCCAAATCTATTCCAGGACCTGGATCTGAGATCCGGAATCTCAAGAATACTGGGAATTGGACCTGGGCTCTCATGGGGGAGGACTTCTTAAGGGAATTCTTTTTTCTTCTTGGCTAAAGAGATACTCAGGAGGAAATGTTTTTTCTTTTTCTGCATTGGTTGAATAGATCATCTGTCTTCTATCATATTCAACAAATATTTTTCTCAGCACCTACTATGTTCCAGGCTGGGGATAAAGTAGCTAATGAGACACTCATGGAATTTACATTCTAGTGGAGGAATCTCAAAATAAACAAGTACACAAATAACTATTTGACTTATATATTGTAAATGAGCTCTGACAAAAATAAACAGAGTGTTGAGAGAGTGAATAAAGATGTCTCTAACGTGATTATAAGTCCCTTTCGTTAGAGTGGTCAGGTTGCATAGAGCCATGTTTTTATGGATAAGAAAGAGCTAGCCATATGGAAACAACAGGGAATGAGAGTATGTTTCAGACAGAGAACAGCAAGTGCAAAAGCCATAAAGTAGAGAAAAAGGGGTGGTCTGATAAGTCAAGGGAAGAATGAGATAGAAGATGAGGCTGGAGAGTTAAGAAATTAGGATTTTATTCTGAGAGCTCTGGGAAACCATTGATGGCCTTCAAGCAAGAGAAAAATTTATATTTTAGTAAGATCACTTGGACTGTTTTAAGGAAGCTGTATTGGAAGGGAACAGAAAGGAAGCAGTGAGAGCAGTAGGAGTTGCAAGGTGGTGGAAATTTGTCCCAAGGATATCTATTTATCCCACTGAAAAGTGGGATCCACATCCCTTCCTCTTGACTCTGGGGACTTCTAGTAATACAGTAACCATAGAAATGCCCCTAGGACTTCTGAACTTAGACCATAAAGGCCATGCAGCTTCTGCCTTGTCTGCTGGGACATTGCAAGATCACTGCGTAAGAAGTCCACCTACCCTGAGGCTGCCCTGCTGGGAAGGAGCCTGGGCCACAAGAAGGGGCCATGTGTAAATGTTCCAGCCAACAGCCCCAGCCGAAGTCCCAGCTGACCACCAACATCAACCATCAGATGTGTGAATGAAGATGTCTCCAGACAATTCCAGCCTCCCAATGTGAAGTCACCCCCACCCCCATCTTTGAGTCATTCCTGCTGTGCCCTGTCCTAATTCCTGACCTATTAAGATTTGAAGTTATTTGTCACACAGCAATAGTAACTTGAACACTGGGTGAGGAGCATCTTTGAGGGGAAAAACTAAGAGATGCCAATGAAAGCTGAGGGCATGCCAGTGAAACAATCAAGTAGAAATATCAAGTAGTCAGTGGGCCATGTGAGTGTAAACAGAAAACTGGGCTGGAGAGACACAATTGGCAAACTGCATATGGATTCTATTTACTTTCCTGGGACTGGGTGAGTTCACCTAGGACAGGAGGTGGGCAGAGAAGAGGAACTGGTTCAAGACCTCTTTCTGAGGAGTTCAGCAGTTAGCAGTAGGAAAGAGGAGGAAGAGCCAGAAGAGAAAATTGAGACAGAGTGCCCAGAGAGACAAGGGGAAAATAAGAGAGAAAATGGTTTTCACAAAAGCTGAGAGAGAAAATTATTTCTAGAACAAAGGGAGGGGTCAGCTTAGTGGAAAACTACTGAGATCTAAAAAGATAAGAGAAAAAAATGGTCATTAGGTTCTGCAGCAGAGAGATCACTTGTGACCTTGAAAAAGAGTGAGTTCAGTGGGAGTGGACGGGGCAGAAACATAACGGGGTTTTGATCTCTGAGAGAATGAAGAACAGTTTATTATTTCAGAAAAAGTCGGATCAGCATGCCATATGCAGCTAGCTTAAGTGCTACTGAAACTGCACAATTTACCTGCCTAGAGAAATAGCATAATGTAGAAAACAGCATACATTTTTGGCATCAGAACTGGGCTGAAATAGCTATGGGCAAATTATTTAAATTCATTGAGTTTCAGTTTCTTCATCTGTGAAATGAGGATAATGATCCTTCTTCTTAAGGTTGTTACAACAGGAGATAACATATTAGCACAATGCTAGGCATAAAGAAGTTTGCTCAATGCTCACTCATTGAAAACTCACTTACTGAGTGGCTGCTGTGTGCCAGGCCCTGTGCTGGGTGCCCGGGATACAGGGTGAAAGTCTCAGTCTGTGATCTCCAGAGAGCTACGGGCTAGTGAGGAGATAAGTCTACAAACAGTTGCAGTAGAGCAAGATCATCGTGTCAGTAGGACTGTGAGGAAGGAGAAGAAAATGTGAAGTGTGTTTGAGTGAGTGAAAGAAAGCTTTACAGAGGGAATAGCATTTCATCTATGACTTGAAGGCATGGGGTGGGTTTGTCAGGTAGACAAGCTGGGGAGGGTATTCGGAGCCGAGAGAACATCATGAACAAAGACTCAGAGGTGGGACTCAACATAGCCGGTTCTGAAGCTGTAGATAGCAGCACGTTACTGAAGTCTAACCTGTGCAGGATAAGAGAGGTGGTGGACAGAAGGTGGTGAGGGATGAGGCCAAGCTGGTAAGAAGGAAGAGGAGGATGAAGAGCCTCATTTATCATTTGGGGAAGTTTAGATTTTATCCTGAAGGAATAAGGAGCCACTGCAGTACTTGGCATAAGGCAGTGACAAAAGCATTCTTATGTGTGGAAGATGGACTGAGAGTTTCCCTAGCTTTGTAAAATGCCCTGACCTTTGCATTTTAAAAAATGGTGCCTTTGACTAATGCTGGACGTGTGCCATAATTTGTTTTTCCATTTGTGACAGTGGACTATTCTCATTCCCTTGTACAGAGCAACTCATGAACCAATTAGACAGAATAGAGAATCCAGAAAGGGACTATACCAGAGGAAAGACAATTAGCTTTCTATTCTTTGTATAAGAATGATGGCAATGCCATAAAAAGCAGTGAATAAAGAACATGTAGCAAAAATAAATAAATAAAAGTAGGGAAAAAGTATTAAAGAGATGTAATAAATTTAATATTGATATGCTGACATAATCTAAATTTTGTGATATTTGTGGTATTTGTAGTTTTATAAATTTGTGATTTGATATGCTTTCTTTTTCATTCCAAACTCATCTTTTGTACCTACTTTTGTATTACTGATTTTACATTCTTTTTTTTTTTTTAAACAAGAGACTTTTTTGTTTTGTTTTGTTTTTTAAGGGCGTTTTGTTGATTTCAGAGAGGAAGCGAGAGGGAGGGAGAGAGAGAAACATTAGTGATGAGAGAGAATCATTGATCGGCTGCCTCCTGCATGCCCCACATTGGGGATCGAGACTGCAACCTGAACATGTACCCTGACCAGGAATTGAACTGTGACCTCCTGGTTCAAAGGTCGACGCTCAACCACTGAGCCAGGCCAACTAGGCTACATTCTTTTCTTTAAAGAAGATTTTAAAAATTGAATATGCTTTAGAGTCCACAAAATCTATACAAACCATTGAAAGCTGCATTATGCTTTATTGGTTTCCCTAGGCCTGCCTACAACGTTGTAGATAGTCGTTTTATTAAACTCTTCTCTAGTTTTCAGTTTAAGCATGCCATCTGCTTCCAGAACCATGACTGATACAATATTCATGTTAGCTATACACTTTGTCCATCACTTATACATTATATTCTTTTGTATGTATGAAGAAATTCTCACTAATAAAAAGGATATATGAGATATCCTTATATCTATATCTATTTACCTATCTGCTATGTACATATATATACATACACATATCTAGAATGTTTGTGTATAGATTATTTATATTAATAATTGTAACAATGCTCCATGGGGGGGACAGGAGAACAAGGAACAGAGATTAGATGAGTAATTACTATCATTTTACTCCTCTTTTTTATTGTTGAATACTTTTCATGTTATGTATTTATTTCTCAAATTAAATTTTGGGTTCATTTTTGTTCAAATTAATCCACTAGGTACTTTTTGAGGGGGCGGGGGGGACAAAATGTAGAGTTGAGTTTCACTCATGGTTAATATATGTGTGTGTGGTTCTTTTTCAATGTTCTTTGTCCATCCAAAGTTTTCCTGTGCTCAGAAAATTTCTGGGACTGATGACCAGGCCCTAAAGAATAGAATAGCCTAATGCTGCCCATCAAGTAATGGGGATAAAAGTAACACTTCACTTTATTCAGATCTACCTTTGTTATAAAATATTCTCAGAGGTATTTTCTATTAAGAAAGATTACATTACTAGAGGACCATTTCTATGTTTATTCATTTTTGAGGCTCTCCCTAGAGTTCCACAGTAATTTTCAGGCATAACTTGAAAAGCCTAAATTATTTCTGACACATCTCCCCAGCCATACAGCTGACCCTTTTATGAAGCAGGAACACATATCCTGGGACCCTGGAAATGCAAAACCTATCCCACCCCCATCCAGCTGCTTGAGGCCAAATCCGGATTCCCAGGCGGGGAAATTTGCCAGGAGTGGGGTCTGCAGTCCTGAATGACTCCCCAGCAAGGATTTCCCTCACGTTCTCCACGCATCTAGAAGACTAGAAAGATGTTTAGAATCATCCTAAAGGAGGAAAAACTGTTGGGTAGGAGCCCATTGGACATCCAAGCCTCTCACTGCAGAGTAGTCTGCCTCTTGGCCTGCTGGGATAGAGGCCCTGGAACCAGGGAGTCAGCTGAGGTTTGGGATGTTCTGCTCAGGAAGGAAGGAAAGGGGTTCCTCTTGCTATGTAAACATATCCCCAAAAACTCAGAAAAGAAAGAGTGGAGAAATATGGCCTTCAAAGTTGAACCTGTTTTTTGTTGCTTTGTGCTGTGTGGGGTTTTTTTGTTATTGTTCCTTACTACCTTCTGCCAGCAATTTATCTGCCCTAGTCACCAAATGCCTCTGGAAAGGTAAGGATTTCTGGAATATGGTAGCTGATAGTACTTTATTTTGGGTGTTTCTTCCCTACACAGATGATTTCATCATGGCCAGGGTGGTTTTTACCCTCCACCAATCAAAATACTTTGCATTCTCCATCTGCCTTATTGTAATTCTTTCAATAAGACAAAGACTTTTATTCCACAATTAGAGATAAGATAGACTTCCCTAGGAAGTGGAGTATATAAATACACAGGAGGTGGTTATGGGATCCCCTTAGGAAAATCCCTTACATCGGGGCCTGAGGAGTTCCATTTGCTCATTGTAAGAATTCTTCTTCTCATGGGAAGCAGATGGGATTAACAGGCTGCTACATTTGTCTATTGTTCTTAAGGCACATGTGAATCTCTTTGTCCTTTCTCAGAAGATAGGCTTTATATCTTGTCAAGGGACAAGAACATCTGTAGATCCCTACTTGTTTAGGAATCATGCTGGCTCCTTATAAATATATCTATAATAATAAAAGCATAATATGCTAATTAGACCGGACAGTCAAACGACCTTCCGGACGTCATTCCGGACGTCCTTCTGGACAAAGCCACAGCGGTGGGGGCTGAGGCAGAGGTGGTTAGGGGTGATCAGGTGGGCAGGTAGAGTGGTTAGGGGTAATCAGGCAGGCAGAGTGGTTAGGGGCGATCAAACAGGCAGGTGAGCAGTTAGGGGTGATTAGGCAGGCAGGCGAGTGGTTAGGGGTGATCAGGCAGGCCAGAGGTAGGAGTCAGCAGTCCTAGATTGTGAGAGGGTGCAGGCCTGGCTGAGGGACAATCCCCCGCTTCTCCTGTGCACAAATTTTGTGCACTGAGCCTCTAGTAGATATATAAAAGCCTAGGCGACCGGATGACCAGAAAACTGGCCAGTAGCTATGATGCACACTGATCACCAGGGGGCAGACACTCAATGCAGGGACTGCCCCCTGGTGGTCAGTGCACTCCCACAGGGGAGTGCCACTCAGCTGACAGATGGGTGCCAGCTGCCAGGCTCATGGCTGGTGAGCATAGTTGCGGTGGCACAAGCCTCTCCCATGGACACTCTCCCTGTACACCTGAGCGGTGGCAGCGGCGGCAGGCGCAGCGGGGCTGGGATGAGCGGGAACAGTGCGGCACCCAGCCCAGGCTCGGGCTCCTCCCCAGCCGCCTGCCACTTCACGCACTACTACATCCCTCGGGGGATGTTGAACTGCCAGTTTTGGCTGATCCCCACAGGCCACACCAAGAGACCCCACCAATGCACAAATCTGTACACTGGGCCTCTAGTGTTTCTATAAAATAAAACAAAGAAACCTGTCTCGGTGACTCAAATGAAATAAGAGAATTGTAATTGGAAGACCCCAAGGGTCTTTAAGTTGTGCCTTGAAGGAAGAAATACAAAGCTCAACACTATGGCTCCCACCCTTTACTGTCACTTTGGATGGCTTGCAAAGACTTGGCTATAAGAGAACAGGCCAAATTCCACCAAAGAACTACCAATTTCTGGGCCTGAACCATTATGATGACAAGAATCTCAACTTCAAAAAGTCAGGAGGGCCCTAGCCCGTTTGGCTCAGTGGATAGCACGTCAGCCTGCAGACTGAAGGGTCCCAGGTTCGATTCCAGTCAAGAGCATGTACCTTGGTTTCAGGTTCCTTCCCAGCCCGGGCCCTGGTTGGGGCTCGTGCAGGAGGCAGCCAATCACTGTGTTTCTCTCACATCGATAGTTCTCTCTGTCTTTCCCTCTCTCTTTCTCTCTCTAAAAATCAATGGAAAAATATCCTTGAGTGAGGATTAAAAAAATAAATAAATAAATAAAGTCAGGAGGCTGGACACAGTATAGGTATTGCCAAAAACTGATTTTTTAAAATACCTGATATTTATTTTTTTTTAGCCTTTATTCTTATTGAGGTTTACTTGACTTACAATAAATACAGGTTATTGAAGTGTACAATTTTGATAAGTTTTGACATATGTATATACCCAATCAAGATAGTTTAAACAGCCCAACCCATGTGTCCTAGTGGTTGAGCATCGACCTATGAACCAGGAGGTCACGGTTCAATTCCCTGTCAGGACACATGCCTGGATGGTGGGCTTGATCCCCAGTGTGGCGGGCGAGGTGTAAGGGTGTAGGAAGTAGCTGATCAATGATTCTCTCTCACCATTGATGTTTCTATCTCTCTCTCCCTCCCTCTCTGAAATAAATAAAAAAATATTACATTTTTTTTAAAAGGCTGTGTGCAAGTAGTAGGCAATGGCTGAATCAATTCTGGTAAGATGCAAAGTGCAACATTTCACAGAGGCAGCTGTGCCAGGGCTCCTAGCAGTCCCGCCCAGTGTCTGTTGTTGGGAATATTAGTAGCTCCTTAAGGTAGTAGAGGTAGAGTCTCCCCGAACCAGTTTACAATGCAACTTTGTGAATTTCCTGGCCACGCTGCCTCCAACACAATGTGTAGCATGGTTCTCTAGCCCTCGTAGAGACTGCGTGTGTTCTAATATCCTTTAATGCAGGGGTTAGCAAACCTTTTCTGTAAAAGCATAGTTAATTCCTATGGACTGAATTGTGTCCCCCTCAAAGTTCATAGGTTAAAGCCCTAACCCCCAATGTGATGATATTTGGAGATGGGGTGTTGGAAGGTAACTAGGTTTAGATGAGGTCATGAGGGTGAAGACTAAATTAAGGCCCTTGTCAGAGGAGATACAAGAGAGCTTACTACCCCTCTTTCGCCTGCCATGTGAGGACACAGCAAGAAGGCAGCTGTCTGCAACCCAAGGAGAGAACGACCTAAGAAACTGGACATGCTGGCACCTTGATCTTGGACTTTTAGTCTCCAGAGTGTAAAAAAAATAAATGTCTGCTGTTTAAGCCACTCAGCCAATGGTATTTTGTGATGGCAGCCTAAGCTGACTAAGACATTAGTAAATATTTTAGGCTGTGTAGGCCATATAGTCTTTGTCACAGCTATTCAGTTCTGCCACTTACCATGACAGCAGCTATAGACAATACGTAAACAAGTGAGCATTTTATTTCTGGACACTGAAAGCTGGATTTCATGTAATTTTCATGGATCATTATCTTTTGTGCTTATTTATTTATTTATCTATTTATCCAACTATTTAAAAATGTAACAATTATTCTTAGCTTGCAGGCTATACAAAACTAAGTGTCAGGTCACATTTGCTGACCTCTGCAAGAACATTCCTTTGTGCTCAAACCACCTACTGTTGCTTTCTCATTTGCAACTAAAAATCCTGACTAATGCATTTTAGTCTATGCCTGTTTCAAGAGCAGCTGATTCTTAAGCTTCTAAGATAGACAAACACCCATCCTGCTTTTCTTCAACTGCCAGAAAGGAATTTTCTACGTAAACCCCCATGGGTCACCTGCTGCAATTTTTAGCAACTCCTTGCACTGTGTATTATATTCCCAGAGTCTTCTCATGAGGATGGATTTTAAATCGTTTTTTATTTTCTTTGCCCATAGATTACCCTGCTCTGGAGAGCTCCTGCTCACCTGAGTGAGCTATTTGTTTTGCTGTCACCTGAACCACGTGACTGTGGATAGACACAGCTCAGCAGCCATGGCCGTAGCTCAGCCTTCCTCTAGCTGACAGGAGCGATATGTGAAGTGAGACACACAGAGATGGCCGTAAAATACAGTCGGCTGCAAGATGAAAGCAGGTCATTCCCTGGACTCATTTGTAAGGTAGATTTAGGAAACTACCACACCATTCTGGAAGCTCGAACTGACCAAAGGCACTGACGTTGAGAGTCTGCCCCTTTTATGCCAGGTACTTTCCTACAAGACCCAGACTCTGTCTGCATTTTCAAAGAGAGTACCTCGCCTAATAAAAATATGACGCTTAGCAATAACCATGGATTACAACTATAGCTAGCCAATCCAAAACTGTACAAAAATGCACTGGACAATATAATTGACACAATTGGCAATTCCTCTTGTCCTTTACTGATAGTATCACCTGGTCTTATTCTGCCGTGAGAAGAGTCTCATCAGTCTGAGGTGATTGGGTTTGTCAGGGCAACAATGAGGAAGCAGAGGCTTAGAAAAGGAAGGCCTCTCTCTGCCTTCCCCTCAGTCACAAGTCTGGAGTTTATAGAATTCCTGCCTGCGCTAGGGTCTCCCGCTACCTTTGAATATTGGGCCTTCAATTTTACTTTTGAAATGATAATAATCCTATATAATAAAAGGCTAATATGCAAATCAACCAAAGCAGAACGAC